>NC_085847.1:7720962-8020962 GCF_035594765.1 Anolis carolinensis
GAACAGACCACAATTACTATCCAGTCCCAACCCCTGACATGCAAAAACACACTACTACTGTTACTACTACTACTAACAATAATAATAGAAGAGACCACAAGGATGATCCAGTCCAACCCTTGACACATACAGAAGCACACAAATTATTGTTATTATTGCTATCACTATTAGAATTATACAGTTGGAAGAGACCACAAGGAGCTTCCAGTCCAACCCCTGGCATGCAGGAACACATATATTATTATTATTATTATTATTATTATTATTATTATTATTATTATTATTATTATTATTATTATTATTAGAAACACAATAAGATGAGTCCACAGAAGACACTCCGCTGGCTGTTGTATTGGATCACACGTGGGATCTGTATTATTATTATTATTATTATTATTATTATTATTATTATTATTATTATTATTATTATTATTATAACCGTGGAGTTGGGAGAGAGCAAAGGACCATCCAGTCCAACCTCCAACTCACGAAAAAGAAGAAGAGGAATCAGAGTGTTGAAAAGAGACCACAAGTTCAGGTTGTTGCTGTTGTTGTTATTGTTGTTGTTTCTATTATTATTTGAGTATCCCGGTTACAGAAGCATTGTTACCTCTCCCAGGCCCCCAAACCCAAAACGTTTGGGAGGAAAAGAAGTCGGAACAAGGGGAAGAAGTTAAGGAAAGGCGCTTTGCGCCAATTAAAGAAAATAACCCGACAAATAATGCGCCTTTCTACAGATTTGCTTGGATTTTACAGCAGAGTAAGCCCGTTTATGTGGGACGGGGCTCTCTTGTCCTTCGAGTTCAAACGCACTGGAAAATACTATCTTGGAGCCTTCATCCTAATCGTAATCCTCATCTCCATCCCTTTCTCCATCTCAATAATAATAATAATAATAATAATAATAATAATAATAATAATAATAATAATAATAGACATTGACAAAATTACGATCTGCCAACTGCAAAAGGCCACCCTACTGGGATCTGCGTGCATCATCCGAAAATACATCACACAGTCCTAGACACTTGGGAAGTGTTCGACTTGTGATTTTGTGATACGAAATCCAGCATGTCTATCTTGTTTGCTGCGTCATACAATAAAATAATAATAATAATAATAATAATAATAATAATAATAATAATAATAATAAATCACACAGTCCTAGACACTTGGGAATAATAATAATAATAATAATAATAATAATAATAATAATAATAATAATAATAATAATAATAATCTCCCCAGGGGGACTCCATCTCCACCCCTTCCTCCTTTTCCATCTCCTTCTCCTTTCTTCATCTTCATCTTTATTATTATTATTATTATTATTATTATTATTATTATTATTATTATTCTTTATTATAGGCTGCCATATCTCCCCAGGGGGACTCCATCTCCTTCTTTTTCCATCTCCACCTCCTTCTCCTTTCTTCTTCTCCATCTCCACCTCCTTCCTCTTTTTCCATCTCCTCCTCCTTTCTTCATCTTCATCTCAATAATAATAATAATAATAATAATAATAATAATAATAATAATAATAATCTTTATTATAGGCTGCCATATCTCCCCAGGAGGACTCCTTCTCCTTCCTTTCTCCATCTCCACCTCCTTTCTCCCTTCTCCTTCTCTTCTCCATCTCCTTTTCCTTCTGTATCATCTCCATCTACTTCCTCCTTTTTCCATCTCTACTTCTCCTTTTCCACCTCCTTTTCCTTCTCCTTCTTTCCACCTCTACATAATAAATAAAATAATAAAAAAAAACATCCATTTAAGTCTTGGAAAAAAAACGTATGCTAGCAGTTAGGGACTCTAACTGATCCTATCTGGATGGCCATCTGTCGGGGGTGCTTTGAATGCGATTTCCTGCTTCTTAGCGCGGGGGGGGGGGGGTTGGACTAGATGGCCCATGAGGTCTCTTCCAACTCTACTATTCTATGATTCTATGAGGAGCTCACACTAGAGCATGAATCCACTTTAAATCCGGTTTCTGCCTCCTGCAGAATTCTGGGGTTTGTAGTTTGTTGAGGCCCTGTTTCAAAGCGGATTTAAAGTGGACCCAAGCTCTAGTGTGATGAGGTCCTTAGTCTTAAAGGTGCAAAAAAATTATCTCTATTTGGGTCTTAGTTCCTGAGATAAAAGCGGGGTAATTAATAATAATAATAATAATAATAATAATAATAATAATAATAATAATAGGGTGCCGTGGCAAAAGATCTCAGCCGGCATTTGGAAACAATAGACATTGACAAAATTACGATCTGCCAGCTGCAAAAGGCCACCCTACTGGGATCTGCGCGCATCATCCGAAAATACATCACACAGTCCTAGACACTTGGGAAGAGTTCGACTTGTGGTTTTGTGAAATGAAATCCAGCATATCTATCTTGTTTGCTGTGTCATACAATAATAATAATAATAATAATAATAATAATAATAATAATAATAATAATAATAATAATAATAATTGGGTGCCGTGGCAAAAGATCTCAGCCGGCATTTGGAAACAATAGACATTGACAAAATTACGATCTGCCAACTGCAAAAGGCCACCCTACTGGGATCTGCGCGCATCATCCGAAAATCATCACACAGTCCTAGACACTTGGGAAGGGTTCGACTTGTGGTTTTGTGAAATGAAATCCAGCATATCTATCTTGTTTGCTGTGTCATACAATAATAATAATAATAATAATAATAATAATAATAATAATAATAATAATAATTGTTAATGGTATCAGGCTTTCAGGTAAAGGAGATGATTGGCTATTGATAGTAGGTTTCCAGGTAAAGGAGGCTTCAGTCCTGCCTGATAGTCACACCAATAGAGTCACTGTCTTCCGTGGTGAATAGCTGGGGGTGTGGGGATGCTGGGGGTTAGAGTCCAAAAGCAACGGCGGGGAAAAAGCAAGAGCCCCCACCCCCACCCCGGAAGCCTTGGGAGCCACGTCACCGCCCTCCCTGGCATCAAAGACCCCCCCCCCCCCCAAACGAGAGAAGGGATAGATAGGCTTTACCTGCCAGGGAAGGAAGCGCCGCGTCCCCCGCCGCCGGGATGGAGCCCCTCCCTCGGGCTGGGCGGGCGGAGGGAGGGGAGGGGAGGCGCCCACTGGATGACTCCCTTGCCTTCCGCCTTCCAAGCTCTCTCTCTCCCTCGCCTTCCTGCCTTCCTTCCTTCCTTCCTTCCTTCCTTCCTTCCTTCCTTCCTTCCTTCCTTCCTTCCTTCCTTCCGTCCTCCCTCCCTTTCCTCTTTCCCTTCTCACCTTTTATTCCCCTTTACTTCCTTCCCTCCCTCCCTCTCTTTCCTCTTATTTATTTACTTACAACATTTATGCCCCGCCCTTCTCACCCGAGGGGACTTCGAGCGGCTTACAAAAAAATTGGCAAAATTTAATGCCCAAATTGCAATCATAAAAACAAAACACTATAAACAGATCTGTTAATAACATTACTATAATCATGTTCTTAATAATCTGTTAATAACATTATTATTATTATTATTATTATTATTATTATTATTATTATTATTATTATTATTATTATTATTATTATTATGACACAGCAAACAAGATAGATATGCTGGATTTCATATCACAAAATCACAAGTCGAACTCTTCCCAAGTGTCTAGGACTGTGTGATGTATTTTCGGATGATGCCCGCAGATCCCAGCAGGGTGGCCTTTTGCAGCTGGCAGATCGTAATTTTGTCAATGTCTATTGTTTCCAAACGCCAGCTGAGATCTTTTGGCACGGCACCCAGTGTGCCCATCACCACCGGGACCACCTGCACTGGTTTCTGCCAGAGTCTTTGAAGTTCAATCTTGAGGTCCTGAGAGCGGCTGAGTTTTTCCTGTTGTTTTTCGTCAGTGCGACTGTCACCTGGGTGGCGACATCAATGAGCCAAACCTTGTTCTTTTCCACAACTGTGAGGTCTGGTGTGTTGTGTTCCAGAACTTTGTCAGTCTGGATTCAGAAGTCCCACAGTATCTTTGCGTACTCATTTTCCACAATCTTTGCTGGTTTGTGATCCCACCAGTTCTTTGCTGCTGGCAGGTGGTACTTGAGGCATAAGTTCCAATGGATCATTTGGGCCACACAGTTGTGCCTCTGTTTGTAGTCTGTCTGTGCAATTTTCTTACAGCAGCTGAGGGTATGATCAATGGTTTCGTCAGCTTCCTTGCACAGTCTGCATTTTGGGTCATCAGCTGATTTTTCGATCTTGGCCTTAATTGCATTTGTTCTGATGGCTTGCTCCTGGGCAATTATTATTATTATTATTATTATTATTATTATTATTATTATTATTATTATATAGTGAATGGTTGAATATTTGAGCTTTCATTGGTCCCATCTAGAGGCTGGAAAAAAAATTACAGCTGGGCACTTGCAACTGCAATAACAACAATAATTAAGGTGATTAACTATAACATTCACACTGGCCTCCAACTGACAAAAGTTCTTCTCTCACCCTGGAATTTCCACAGATATATATAAACCTCCTTGCTTAGTTTCTCCATACCTCACAACCTCTGAGTATGCCTGCCATAGACGTGGGCGAAACGTCAGGAGAGAATGCTTCTGGAACATGGCCAGACAGCCCAGAAAAAATACAACAACCCTGTGATCCCGGCCATGAAAGCCTTCGACAACACATTGAACAATGATAAAGTTATTTACTGGACTATGGTATTTTTTGGTGATGAATGGTCATGTTGGGTGGGGAAGCTGGCCAATTGTAGTCTAGAAAAAGACATTTCTCTGAGCTCTGAATGGATCACATATTTGCAAAAGGCAAAGCATATGCTAAGAATTTAAATGGCTGGGCGTAAAGGTAGTTAAAATAGCATTAGATTTGTACTGAATACTCTGTTTTGACGTGGCATGAATGGAAAGCTGTTTGCTGTGGCCCATGGCACTGCATCCAGGTCTGGGCACTTCACTTGAAGATGGCCCTTGATAAACTGGAATGTATCCAGTGAAGGGTGGCCGGGCATGATGAAATGCCTGAAAGCCAAGTTCTACGAGGAACAGACGAAAGAGCTATGTTTAGCTGCAGAGAAGAGAAGATTAAGGGGATACAAGATAATGGTCCTCAGATATCGGAAGGCCTGTCATGCAGATGTTGCAGAAAACCTGCTCTCCGTTGCGCCAGTAGGAAAGATTAGAAGCTGCTTTGGCCTAAACATGGAGCGACGCTTCCTAACAGTCATAGTTATTTGCTAGTGGAGCAAATGACTTTACAATGTTGTAAGACGTTCCTTCACTGGAGGCATTTGAACCAAGGATGGGCAAGTGGTGGCACCCCAGATATTGTTGGTCTACCTCGCCAATGGCAATTGAACTAAGGATGGGCAAATGATGGCATTCAGATGTTGTTAGTCTTCATCGCCAATGGAAATTGAACCAAGGATGGGCAAATGATGGCATTCCTGATGTTGTTGGTCTTCATCACCAATAGTAATTGAACCAAGGATGGGCAAATGATGGCATTCAGATGTTGTTAGTTTTCATCACCAATGGTAATTGAACCAAGGATGGGCAAATGATGGCATTCCCGATGTTGTTGGTCTACATCGCCAATGGTAATTGAACCAAGGATGAGCAAATGGGGGGCACATCAGTTGCTATTGGTCTACTACATCTTCAATGTTGGTTAGGGTTGATGGGAGCTGCAGTCCAGCAGCATGTGGGGAGTTATCTGTTTCTCAAATCGAATCTGTTGGGGGTGATGGATTTGAGCCCTGAGTTCCAGATCCTATACTGAGCAGAAGATTGGACCAAGTGACTTCTAAGGTACCTTTCATGGTTTCATCAATTGCAAATCCTATCATCTTTTTTCTAGGGACCATACTGGTCCTTCTAGAAGTCAAAGTTCAAAACAATCCCCCCAAATTCTCTGCTATTGAGTGATTCCTGGACCATTTTTGGTGGAATCCCATTTGCCGCCTTGCCCTAACATTATGATTTATGAACTCGCGTGAGTTTATGGGCTTGGGTTACCCATCTCGTCTTCACCTCCATCCTTCCTGTTCCAAATGCCTTCTGCAATCCATCTTACCATCTGCTATTATTCCTCATTCTTTTTTTAAAAAAAATAGTCAAACAAAGCCAACCAGAGAAAGAGGCCGGCTTCTTGGGGGAACGTGGGAGGGGAAACCCCAAGGATGGGAAATGATTTAGAAAGGTAGGAATCCTCTCGAGTTTTGGCAAAGGGGCCGAACGGTGTCCTGGAAAATGTTATGGGGAACTCATTTCTGGAGACCTTTCAAGATGGAAAGGCCTAGCAGGAGCAAGTAAATAACCCTTCCGTTCCAATTAGAGGCTCCCCACCTGGCCTGTGTTACGGCCACATCTGGCAGCTCCAAGCAGGGCGATCCCAACACTAATAATAATAATAATAATAATAATAATAATAATAATAATAATAATAATAATAATAATAATAATAATATCCCAATACAGTGGAGAGAGAGAAAAAAAAAATCTAAGCATTAATGTCTATCTCGGTTTAGTCTTCGAAATACTATTTTGTAACCAGAAAACTATTTTGCGTACAATTTTCAAAACAGTGCGTAATGTGGCAATATTTGGGCTCTGTTTACAGTGAGTAAGTTTACATTCTGTTTACATTCAAGTCCCATTGAATGTAATGGGAGTTACAAGTACAGAATGGCATTGTAATTTCTTTTACAATGGGGGTTGGAATAAACACACAAATTAATCAGTGCATAGTAGAATAGAAGTACAATCCACTCAAGTGTAAATCACATTAAAGTTATTGGGATTTACCTGTGTGTAAATGCAGATGGGATTGAAGCCTTGTGTACAACTGACTATGTAATTTTATACATTTCTACACATAGAATGAAGTTCCCTAGACGTAGAGGGGCTTGTTCACATATTACTGTGAGTATAGGATGTCTGGGTCTTTTAGGAGCATATAACTTGGGCCAACGTTTTTTTAAAAAGTGGAAAATAATAACTACCTTACCCTACTAGCCATTGGTGTGTATGTGTGTGTGAGAGAGAGCGTTGCACAGCAAGCAAAACAGCAGGCGAACAAGCCATTCGGTTTATAAACATCCATCTCGAGTAATGAGCCCTCTAGGAAGGAATGAAAAATAGCCCAAGTCTGGTAAAGTCAATTAAGCCGGTTTTAAAGAAGGGGTTACTCGGAGAGGCCAAAAGTGAACATGTAAAAGGCTTATTGGAAGCACTGTAAAAAAATAAAATAAATACAACCTGCGCTCAGAGTATTTGAAGACATTTGGTTGCTATTATAGACAAATAGAGCTAATTCGAGCAGGCTTACGGGACGAATGGGCTAGGTATCCTAGATGGAGGCCTTGTTAACCAGAGCTGGGGAGATTCTGGGATTAAATAACTCCAAATGTCTTCTTGCCAAAGCTCACTGTGTCACAACCATGACCTCTGCTCAGAACGTTCCTGGTAAAAATGCAAAGCAATTGCAAGACACAAAGGCCCCGGACACAGGGAAGCATACTTTCTGTTGCACTTTTTTGGGTGAATCTGTGGGCAAAACTTTCTGGTGGCCACTCCTATGATGTGTTTGAGAGTATACACATATATACAAGTGCAGTAGAGTCTCGCTTATCCAACGTAAACGGGCCGGCAGAATGTTGGATAAGCGAATATGTTGGATAATAAGGAGAGATTAAGGAAAAGCCTATTGAACATCAAATTAGGTTATGATTTTACAAATTAAGCACCAAAACATCATGTTATACAACAAATTTGACAGAAAAAGTAGTTCAATATGCAGTAATGCTATGTAGTGATTACTGTATTTATGAATTTAGCACCAAAATACCACGATATATTGAAAACATTGACTACAAAAATGCGTTGGATAATCCAGAATGTTGGATAAGCGAGTGTTGGATAAGTGAGACTCTACTGTATCACCATTATAAGTTACAATAAGGAAGGGAGAGGAGAAGTTAAACTCCGAAACTTAAGAGTTCTCTCATCTGGGATCTAGACTGTCGTGAAAGAGAAATACATGGGTGCCATTTATGAAGATCTGAAATAGGCAAGCAGTCTGAAACATCTAAACTTGCCAGGCCTGTGATCTATATTAGCTTGGGGGAAAATGGACTACAACTCCCAGCAACTCCTAAGAGCATAGATAGATGCTGGAAGGTGTAGTCCAGAAAAGTCAAACTCCTCCAATCTCTTTTCTTGGTGATACCCCAGTCAATCCATCACATTAGGGGCACAAGACACCAAGAAACTGCTCTATTTTTAACACCTTTCTAGGAATTTCTGTGCCTTCCAACATGACTTGGTCAACTTCTGTATAGAATTGCATTGGAGGACCCAGAGTTTCCTGGATCAGGAAGGCTTCTCTCTAGAAATCTTTAAGTTCTCCAGCATGACTGTATGGTCACCTTCTGCTGGAAACTGACCACAGAATTGCATTGGAGAACCTAGAAAAGTGTCATCCCTAGAAATCTCTAGATCCTCCAGCATGACTGGAGAAAGTTGACCATATGATCACACTGGAGGACCCCCAGATATTTCAAATCTGGGGATAATTAAATCCGCAAAAATTAAAATTGCAATTAATATCCTTCCTTGAACTCTAATTCACATGCCCAGCTCTTGTCTGGATAGCATTGAGCTATGTCAGATAGCATCAGCCTTTGGAAGGCCAAAGGTTTCTTCTCCCTAGTGTAGGCAATACTGAGCTAGATGGACGCGTACTTTTGCAGGCCTGCAAAACCAAGGCTTGTAAAATCTGTTTATAAAAAATAACCAGTTGCTGGTTTCGTTGGAATTTGGCATCCCCAGTCCAAAAAAATGATCTCAGATCTGCTCCGCCGTGTCCCAGCCCCTTCACAACTTGCGCTGACGTTTTTATTTTTCAATATATGCGGCCAAGTAAGGTTCCTTCAGGGAGTCATGAGTCGATGGCAGGAAAAGGGTTCAGGTCTTCTAATAGACTTTCAAAAGGCTTTCAAGGCACCAATCAGAAACACACACAAAAGCTCCCAAAAGAAGTCATGCTGGAAGATCCATGTCCACACTTCGTCGAACCTGTGTAGTGGCTGAATTGATAACAACGGCAAATTTGAGAAGGAACTGCACCTGGAATGACTCCTCCGCCCTTGTCCTTTGTCTCAAATAGCAAAAGAGTAACGAACTATCATTTGGGACTCCCTCTAGACACCTTTGCCCAGGTCAATGCTTGCTAGAAACATCAACTACAGGTCCCACCATCCCCACTGACCTTCAGATTATGGCTGGTGGCCACTGTAGTTCAACATTTCTGAAAGGCACCAGGTTGAGTCTCCTTATGGAGAGAAGAAGAGGGATATAAATACACATAACAATAACATACTACTACTTTTACTACTACTAATAATATACTGGTCAGTGTCAGGGAGCTAGGGCAAACATAGTCTAAATCAGTGATTCCCAAATGTTTACCTGTTTTGAACTTCAATTCCCAGAAACCCCAGCCAGCTTGACCAATAGTCAGCTAGGGTTCAAAACAACTGGAAAAATATGACTCTACATGTTGAACCATACAGCTGTGGATAAAAAGATGTTCATAACCCCAGACAGTAAGAGGCGAGTGTTATATTTCATGAACTACTGGAGATGCACAGTTGAAAATAGCCAAGTTGTGGCCCAGAATCAGCCCAAGGATTTCTCTTTGCCTCTTCATTCAGGAGCAAATGGAAATAAGCAAGAACTTCATGTCCAAAACAAATGACTATTTTGGAACGAGGATGCCCAGCGCAAGGACTTGAATTTCTGCCCGCATGTCTCGCTGCGTCTGACAGGTCCTGTCTTCCCCGTCAACCCTGTCAAAGAGTGGCTTCTCACGGCCACCCCAGGGCAGCAGTAGACACGCACCCTGTCAAAGAAGACAGCTTTGGTGGTGAAGGCCAGGCCTACAACTGCTCCTCAAGGTCACTGCAGAGGGAACACCAAGCCAGAGGTACTGCTGAGAGTCAGCTTCAGCCACACATCCAGCCTGCTGCAGAAGGATGTGTCAGGTTGTCCATCACAAGGAGCTGTCAGTGAGCTTGGATTAGCTGTCACAAGTGGACAGGATCGAAGGGGTTTCCTTTTGGTTTCCTTTCCCCTCATGTTCAGCAGTATCTTTATCTGCGACAAGGTCCTAGAAGGAATAGATATCTGTCATTTGTGTCTGAGAGTCGGGAGAGTGTTGGGCTGGGATGAGGATCCCATTGAGTCTCTCATTGAGCCATGGGGCCTGTTGAATCATATTGCCAGTCTCAACCACCGTGGAACTGACTGAATGAATCAATGAGATTTACATCAGTGCTGCTTTGCCAGTCAATAAATAGACATCAAATCTTTCCATGCATCTCCAGGTTTGGCCAAAAAACCAGGATAT
The DNA here is from genome assembly GCF_035594765.1 of Anolis carolinensis. Classification (NCBI taxonomy): domain Eukaryota; kingdom Metazoa; phylum Chordata; class Lepidosauria; order Squamata; family Anolidae; genus Anolis; species Anolis carolinensis. The sequence continues at coordinate 7,731,356 of NC_085847.1, forward strand.
GAAAAACGTCCATATACAGTAGAGTCTCACTTATCCAACATAAACGGGCCGGCAGAATGTTGGATAAGTGAATATGTTGGATAATAAGGAGAGATTAAGAAAAAGCCTATTAAATATCAAAATAGGTTATGATTTTACAAATTAAGCACCAAAACATCATGTTATACAACAAATTTGACAGAAAAAGTAGTTCATTACACATTAATGCTATGTAGTAATTACTGTATTTACAAATTTAGCACCAAAATATCATGATATATTGAAAACATTGACTACAAAAATGCGTTGGATAATCCAGAATGTTGGATAAGTGAGACTCTACTGTAGTATGAGTCAATATTCCAAGAGCCCCCATAGATACCTGAAACCCTACATCTTAAGTGGGTTGGAAGCATACCATAAAAACTATTGGAGGACTTAGAGAGGCTCACAAACACTTCTGGGGATTTTTTTAGACTGGATAAGTAAAACCATGGATATTAAATCTGTGGATAGGGGGGTCATTGTGTCCAGTCATTTTCTACAAGGATGGAGGCCCAACAAGTATTCCTCCTCCTTTATGTATTTATTTCACTATGGAATAAAACAGAAGTGTGGCGTCATTTCTGATCATCTCCAATGGTGAGGTCCTAAACTTGAATCTATAGGGATCCAGCCCTAAATTTATTTCTTTGGGCTTTGAACCTGTAGTTATCCCTCTGCATTCTTTGGGCACAGGATATCCATGAAAGTGAAAAATCGATTGCGATTGTTTTGTCTGAGGGAAGACATCTGTAAGAATTTCTAGGTTTTCCAACATGGTCAACTTCTTGAAGTTGACCATAGAACAGTGGTTCCCAACCTTTGGTCCTCCAGGTGTTTTGGACTTGAAATCTCAGGCAACTTTCCAGCTGTTAGGAATTGTGGGAACTGAAGTCCAAAACATCTGGAAGACCAAAGGTTGGGAACCACTGCCATAGAATCATATTAAAGGACCTAGAAATATCTAATCTCTATGTTTTCCAGCATGACTGAAGGAAATTGGCCATAGGGTCACACTGGAAGTCCCAGAGATACCTAGAGAGGACATTTTTATTCAAATGTATGAATAATCTAATCCACAAAAGTCAACACCGCAGATGTGGAGGGACAATATACTGGACAACTACCTCCTCCAACAAACGGCTTGCTGTGTGCCTTGTAATCCAAGAATAACCACAACATGGGATTTTGTCTAAATTACTGGCATGAGATGAGCAAGAACAAGAGCTGGAAAAGCCCTAGATCATCTTTAACTGATGGGAGCACAATTGTCTTCCATCTGTGAGGCCCTTTTTAAAGAGCCACGGCATCCAGGCCCAGGATGAAAGCAGGTGGCGCTTTGAACTCCCTTGACCCAAGTAACCCTCAAAAATCAACAGTCCAAACGTTTAGTACACAGATCACATGGATTTGTCGGGTTACGTCTCCATCAAAGAGCTGATTTGGGGAAATCGGATTAGAATGGAAGGAGACAGGTTGCTCGGGTTATCTCCTCGAACATCTTTCTGACTATTTACTTAGAGCCAACAGGTCGGGTAGCCATTGGTATGTCTAGAGCAAGCACACACTCGCATAAAGACACACACACACACACGCTTGGAAGCAACTCATTGCATCTAATGAGTTACTTGTGATTAATTCCGCCCCGTAGCAAAGGGGTCACTACATTACGTAACTGTTGTAAAGAAGATCTCATACGATATCACGCGGTCGATTCTGAAATGTCCTCCAAGTGCCAGCCTTTATGGTGGCAACCTGAAGTAGACCCAAAAATCCCAGTCTCGGATGCTGTATTTTAATTAACTAAAATCAAAATGATACTCTGAGCCACCAATATAAAGGCATCCCGCAAATACTTTGGCTCAGAAAAGAGGCGATTATTGTAATTATGAGCAGAAAAGAGCCAAGACTTGGAACCATTCCTGAAGAATGTCAAGAAAACAAAAAGAATGATCACAGGTTGTTTACATGACTTCAAAGCAGACTATTAAGGCATTAAAGTAGTTCAAGATGATCCCTCCCTTGGGTCGGTCATTAGAATGGAGACTTGAGTCAAGAAAGGAGAAGAAGATTAGAACTTGGAAGGACCAGGAAGACTAGGATTTGGAAGGCTTTGAAGGAACTAGACAGGAACCCGAGATGTAAAGAATGTATCATGGACAACTAAAGTTAGGATCATCCTTATTTTCCATTTCTATATATGTTGTGAAAGCTGGACAGCGAAGGAAGCCAGTAAGGAGAAAACTCATGCATTAGAAATGTGGTTAAATGTTCTATGGATACCATGGATGACCCAAAAGACCAACACATGGCTCCAAGAGGAAATCAAGTCCAAACTCTCCCTAGAAGCCAAGATGAGAGTGATAGACCTCTTGGTTGATCATGAATAATTTGAATCAATTGGCAGACATTTCTGCTCTATGCCTCAGTGGAACTCAAAGGTCTTCCATACAACTCCTGGTTACCCTAAAGCAGTGGTGTCCAATGTTTGGTTCTCCAGGTGTTTTGGACTTCCACTCCCAGAATTTCCAACTACTGGACAAACTGGACAAGGTTTCTGAGAGTTGTAGCCCCAAACTCTTAGAGGACCAGAAGTTGGACACCACCGCTTTCAGGTAACCAGGAGAAGATGGTGGCATGGAAGGCCTTTGAGTTCCATTGAGGCGGAATCTCTGGTCAAGAGAATGCTTCCATGTTATGACTTCTTGCCTAGAAACGTGGTGTCCAACCTTTGGTCCTTTAGGTGTTTGGAACTCCAGCTCTCAAAAGGCTTGTCCATTACTCAGGAATGCTGGGAGCTGAAGTCCAAAACCCTTAGAGAGGAGCAAATATCAGACACCATTGGCCTAGAGCTTCACTTTGTGGATCTTTGGGTTGTAGCAAATACTAATAGTCAAGGAGAACCTTGCAGACTGATGGCCCAGATTGAAGCTGGTGGGCCAGGAATCTCTAGCAATCCTATCTTAGAAAATCCTGGAAAATCCATGGCCGTCATCATTGCTGCCATGTGGTGTCTATACCGTCCAGCTATTCCAAGCCTGACCTGGTTTGGAGGGTCTCCACACTCATTAAAACCCTCCCAGCATCCCCCCCCCACCCACCCAAAGGCAAGGGACGTGTGCCTATCCATCATGCCTCCTGTCTCCTCATCCACACCACATCTCAGGAGCTTGACAAAGTGCAGACTTCCTCTTTCAAGCCTTTGAGCTGGGAAGGTCAAGGTCTCTTCCCCTCCTTGTCCTGACCCCCCCCCCCCCCCAACCCAAACGGTCAAGCCAAAAGGTTGAAGGATTTAGGAGCTGGAGTCTTGGAGGATCCCATGGGCCTCTCTGGTCGGCCACAAAATCCTTGCAGGGAGAGACTCTGGATGGGTTACACTTTCTCAGCCACAAACAATGGCGACACCCCCTTGGGAAAAAAACCTCCCACTTCCCCAAAAAATTAGGAAATAATTGCCATGAGATCTTTCCCTTCCTTCCTTCCTTCCTTCCTTCCTTCCTTCCTTCCTTCCTTCCTTCCTTCCTTCCTTCCTTCCTTCCTTCCTTCCTTTCCTTCCTTCTTCCCTTCCTTTCCTTCCTCTCTATCTCTCCTTCCATCCTCTCTCTCCCTTCCTTTCCTTCCTTTCCTTTCCTTTCCTTTCCCTTCCCTTCCCTTCCCTTCCCTTCCCTTCCCTTCCCTCCCTCCCTCCCTCCCTCCCTCCCTTCCTTCCTTCCTTCCTTCTTCCTTTTCTTCCTCTCTATCTCTCCTTCCATCCTGTCTCTCCCTTCCTTCCCTTCCCTTCCCTTCCTTCTTCCCTTTCCTTCATTCCATCCTTGCTCTCTCTCCCTTCCTTTTCTTCCTTTCCTTTCTTTCCTTCCTTCCTCTCTCTCCTTCCTTCCTCTCTCTGTTCCCTTCCCTTCATTCCTCTCTTTCTCTCCTTCCTTCCTTCCCCTTCCTTCCTTTAAAAAAAGAAATCCATCCCCAACCAGGCGCGAACCCACCTTCTCTGGCCGGGTCCCGTTACCGTGGCACACCGTCAAACAAGGCGAAGGCGATTGTCGCCGAGGCCCCAATCCGCACAAAGGGAAGCTGAAGCGAGGAAAAGAAACCCCTCCAGGAAGGCGAATGACATTGGGAAAGGGCGGGACTCCCTCGCCGTGAACCCCGACCAATGCGTTTGGTTAAAGACCTCTAATATGTGTATACAGTATGCTGTTATTTTGTTATTATTATAATACTTCTATATTACATATTATGATTGGACTACTTTTGCATTTTATACTTTCCCATTCTTATACATTCTTATTAGACTTTTATAGGACTGTCTTACTACTTCTGTATTATACCTTATTATGACACTACTTCTATCGTTTACATCATTATTATTATTTTATATGAGTTTATATTTTCTATTATATTTATTATGCTTTTCTATTTTCTATTACGATTATGCTAACATATTATTTGAATTATTATCATACTTTTGTACTTTAGAATATGAATATTAAGTATATATTATATTATTATATTATATTTCATATATATAATGCTTTTATATTTTATGTTATTATTATGCTAATTTTATATGATTGTTTACTATTATTATTATTTGACTAAGTATATTTTATATTATGGTTGCCATCACACTATTTTGATATTCTATTATTATTGTTATTATTAATTATATTATTATTAATAATAATAATAATAATAATAATAATAATTGTATTAATAATAATAATAATAATAATAATAATAATAATAATAATAATAAATCTTAAGTAATTATTATACTGTTGTTGAAGGCTTTCATGGCCGGAATCAGTGGGTTGCTATGAGTTTTCCAGGCTGGTCATGTTCTGGCTGGTCATGAAGCATTCTCTCCTGACATTTCGCCCACATCTATGGCAGGCATCCCCAGAGGTTGTGAGGTCTGTGGGAAACTAAGCAAGAGGGGTTTATATATCTCCAGAGTGTCTATTATTATGGTACTTATATACTGTAGATCATTTTCTATTTTCTATTTTCTATTTATTATTGTTATCATTACTCTACATATACTGAGACCCAAAGTGGATATATATAGAGAGATGTGTGTATTATATATATATGTATATTCGAGAATGAATTTTGTAGCTTATTCACCATGTGTCCATGAGAAATACACACACAAACAAAAGGTTTGCAGCCTTTTGGGGGTGAGATTTGGGGGCATCAGATGTATAAGAAAGGCAGAAAACACACTCAGGAAAAGTTTTGCACCTCCGACATTTGCGGCTTGGGTTTTCTGGCAAAAGTGGATGTGAAAAAAAGTCCCTTAACACCTAGGTTTGGGTGTGAGTTTTGTGGCCTCCTTGTAAAATATATATATGAGTGTGTATGTGTGTGTGATAGACACTGACACACTTACCCACAACTGTTGGAGCAGCTGGAAAAACTTTCCTGCCTTGTGCCTCCTAGAGCCACAGGCTTCTTTCTTTTCATAATATTTAATTGATATTTTAATATACCTTTTAATATCATTATTAATTTAGGTCAATTATGAAGCGATATTTAATATACATAATATAAAAACATTAAAAAAATTATGCTCTCATTTATTTTGGTTTATAGAAACCAGGAACATATATATATGCATACACACAAAGGGTGCTGGGCATTGATGGGAGTTCTAGTCCAATGCAGTGGGACTGTGGCATCCTGGGAGTTGTAGTTTGGGAAGAGAAGGTTCAACAAGACCTTGGGCAAACTACAACTCTCGGGATCCCATACCAATGAACTATTTGCCCTTCAAATGGGCTCAAACTGCATGTGAAAGTGAGGAAAAAACAAGAAGAGCCCTTTCTGTGGGGTAGATCCATTAGTTACCATAATTAATCAGCAATTATTAATTATTATTATCATCAACTGCCCTGAGTCCCCTAGGGGAGATAGGGCTGGGTAGAAATAAAGTATTATTATTATCAACACAACGACGTTGTATTATTATTATTATTATTATTATTATTATTATTATTATTATTATTATTATTATTAGTGATTGCTGTTACCAGTTATTGTTGATTATAATTTATTATTCATCATACTGTCACTATCGTTATCATCATAATCATCAATAATAATAATAATGTTAAATAGCCATTCTGATGAAAGGTTATTAATACAGTAGAGTCTCACTTATCCAACGTTCTGGATTATCCAACGCATTTTTGTAGTCAATGTTTTCAATATATCGTGATATTTTGGTGCTAAATTTGTAAATACAGTAATTACAACATAACATTACTGCCTATTGAACTACTTTTTCTGTCAAATTTGTTGTATAACATAATGTTTTGGTGCTGAATTTGTAAAATCATAGCCTATGTTGATGTTTAATAGGCTTTTTCTTAATCTCTCCTTATTATCCAACATATTCGCTTATCCAACGTTCTGCCGGCCCGTTTATTTTGGATAAGTGAGACTCTACTGTATTAATAAATAATAGTGATGATAATAATAAGACATCTTTGCAATGAAAAACACTAGCATGACGAGAGTGAATCACGCTCCCTCTTTGGCAGAACAGTCTCAAGACCTTGAGGAAACTACAAATCCCAGAATGCCAGAACCTGGAGCCAGGGTAGTTCAAGTCGTGCCAAGCTGTCATCCCGCCTTCCTTCTATAGTGTAAACCTGTCCAGACAGCTCTGTCAAGCTTGAAGCAAATAGACACGTGTTTGTTCTGCACGTGAGAATCGGGGGCTGGCCTTTGGACTTGGGCAGCGTTTTATGGGAGCCCTTCTTTTCCAGTGAGAACCCATTAATCCGGGACTAACTGGAAGCTGCCTCTCTCTTTTCCTGGCTTTCTCTTTTGGAATGGAAAAGATCTCTCTCCATGCGCCTGTGTCTGGACATTATAACCGCATGCAATGTTTGCCGAGCGGGTTTTATGGCTCCCAAAGCCATCGCCTTAACTATATTTTAAAGAGATGGAATCGTGAAATATATATTAAATATCCGTTGTGGGCATTGAAACACCGCCTGGCCTGTTTGGAGACTTGGCGGGTCTGGAAGGGGAGGGGAAAAAAGAAAAAAAAAAGCCAAGCTCTTCCTTCCTTTTCTCTCCAAAGGCTTGGAATTTCCCAGACAAATAATCCTATCCTTCCCTTGTCTTCAAAAGCCATAGGACTTACTAGGGTGATGATGATGATGATGATGGATTTCATGATACTTTCCAAAAAATATATTCTTTTATTGCCAATTGTGAATGTATATGTATATTTTTATCAATGTTTAATGTATTTAATTTTAATTGATTGAATTGTCGGTAATATTTTTATATTGTGTTTTATTGTAAGCCGCCCTGAGCCCCCTATTGGGTGAAAAGGGTGGGATATAAGTACTGTACTTTCAAAAAAAATATTCTTTTAATAATATTCTTTTATTGCCAATTGTGAATTTATATGCATATTTTTATCAATGTTTAATGTATTTAATTTTAATTGATTGAATTGTCGGTAATATTTTTATATTGTGTTTTACTGTAAGCCGCCCTGAGCCCCCTATTGGGTGAAAAGGGTGGGATATAAGTACTGTACTTTCAAAAAAAATATTCTTTTAATAATATTCTTTTATTGCCAATTGTGAATTTATATGCATATTTTTATCAATGTTTAATGTATTTAATTTTAATTGATTGAATTGTCGGTAATATTTTTATATTGTGTTTTATTGTAAGCCACCCTGAGCCCCCTATTGGGTGAAAAGGGTGGGATATAAGTACAGTAGAGTCTCACTTATCCAACGTTCTGGATTATCCAACACATTTTTGTAGTCAATGTTTTCAATATATCGTGATATTTTGGTGCTAAATTTGTAAATACAGTACAGTAGAGTCTCACTTATCCAACATAAATGGGCCGGCAGAACGTTGGATAAGCAAATATGTTGGATAATAAGGAGAGATTGAGAAAAAGCCTATTAAACATCAAAATAGGTTATGATTTTACAAATTAAGCACCAAAACATCATGTTATACAACAAATTTGACAGAAAAAGTCGTTCAATGCGCAGTAATGTTATGTTGTAATTACTGTATTTACAAATTTAGCACCAAAATATCACGATATATAGAAAACATTGACTACAAAAATGCGTTGGATAATCCAGAACGTTGGATAAGTGAGACTCTACTGTAATTACAACATAACATTACTGCGTATTGAACTACTTTTTCTGTCAAATTTGTTGTATAACATAATGTTTTGGTGCTTAATTTGTAAAATCATAGCCTATGTTGATGTTTAATAGGCTTTTTCTTAATCTCTCCTTATTATCCAACATATTCGCTTATCCAACGTTCTGCCGGCCCATTTATGTTGGATAAGTGAGACTCTACTGTACTTTCCAAAAAAATTATTCTTTTAATAATATTCTTTTATTGCCAATTGTGAATTTATATGTATATTTTTATCAATGTTTAATGTATTTAATTTTAATTGATTGAATTGTCGGTAATATTTTTATATTGTGTTTTATTGTAAGCCGCCCTGAGCCCCCTATTGGGTGAAAAGGGTGGGATATAAGTATTGTAATAAAATAAAATAAATTGTTCTTAATGGTGTTGTACCCCAGCTTAAACTGCAAGGAGAAACTGGTAACACATACATTTATTATTATTATTATTATTATTATTATTATTATTATTATTATTATTATTATTATTATTATTAGTATCAATTATTATTATTATTATTATTATTATTATTATTATTATTATTTTATTGTATGACACAGCAAACAAGAGAGACATGCTGGATTTCGTATCACAAAATCACAAGTCGAACACTTCCCAAGTGTCTAGGACTGTGTGATGTATTTTCGGATGATGTGTGCAGATCCCAGTAGGGTGGCCTTATTATTAATAATAATAATATTTATGTATTTATATTATTTTCCCATGGGTGGGATTCAAAGCAGCATACAGTCTTAAAGCCATCAGAAATCACAAACATAACATTCAACAACAAGCATCAAAACAAATTGCACATTTCATAACCCATAGGAAACAAATTAACACATTACAATATCTATTCTTAAAAGTTCCCTGAATTCATCATCGATAATAATTACACTTCCCTTCCACCTTAATTTTAAAATAATTTAATAATAATGACAATGCTCTTTTAATTGTGCTATTGTATTAATATTAATGATGTAATAATAATAATAATAATAATAATAATAATAATAATAATAATAATAAAAATCTATTAAATTGGCAGGCAGGAGTGCTTTCTGGGCCTGCATGCCACACATACACTCTCTTATCAAGGAGAGTGCATGTGTGGCATGTAGGCCCAGAAAGCGCACATGCCTGCCAGGGCCTACAGCCGAGCGCCGAGCACCGCCTCTAACTGCATTCATTCTGCAATGGAGATTGTGAGTCGTGAGATCAGGTTCTGAATCTCCTCCATGCCATGGAAACCTAGTGGGTCACTTTGAGACGAGCCACACTTTCTCAGCCTCCTCAAGAGTGGGAAAGTCCAAAGCTTGCCAAGAAAACCCCAAGATAGGTTTGCCTTACTGGTCCCCTCACCCCATCAATGAATTGTGAAGATCTGGTGGGTATCAAGATGCGGGCTGTGATGAACATTGGGCATGTCGGATGTTCATTATTGGCTCCCATTGTGTGCTGGCACATCCTCGTTGACGTCCAGATGCACAGGACAGATGTTGCAAATGACTCAATTCGACGTTGTACCCACGTGAGGCTCTTTATGGCAATGTAAGTCCCGAGCAGCGTGCCAACCCTGTATTTCGTCCATTGAAGATGGGGAAATAATTCATCAAATTGGCATCTCCCCCAGAACTATGCCATCGGTGGGAAGGCCGCGTCATTTCTTCCAGAGCCTAGATGACATTTCTCATTACGGGTTGTTACGGGTGAGTCTCAATATTGTGCAGGCCGAGCAACAAAAGGGAGAGGCAGCAAAGTCGGCAACAGACCGAATGCCAAGATTTGGGTCCAAGGTGTCCAAGATCTTATATGTCATTCCACTTTGTCGTAGTATATACCATCTCACATCCATGGATTTTGGTACCCAAGGATGCACTGATAGGAAAACTCCTTACTGGATCTACACTGCCATGTAATGCAATTTGAACTGCACTATATGGTCAGTGTGGAGTCGTATAATGCAGCTCAACTTGCACTACATGCCAGTGTAGATCCAGCCAGGGCTTCACGCCAAGAAGACATGCGCTGGATTAAGTAACTTGTTAGAGGAAGGCTGAACTTCTTTCTCGGGAGGGCTTCCCTTTATGTAAGCATGTGTGGATGGTGAGGCCTAAGTAACAGAGCGGGAGATGAAAGCACCCGCCGGCCTTTCAGATTTCTCCCCAGATTTTGGCTCACAGATCTATTCTCTGATTCGAGAGCAATCTCTCTCTCCCTCTTTCTTGTAATCTACGGCTGATAGCAGGGGGTACATTTCAGGAGATCAATGCTATCTGTGCTCCACATGTTTTCTTTTCCCCTCGCTCGTCTAATGGAAGTGTGTTGTTATTTTCTCTTTCAATGACCAGTTTATGACATGCCAAGGGAGGCTGCGGCTTTGCCAGCGGAATGTAAAACACATTTGGGGTTGTCTTGGGAGCCTGGTTCGCTCCTCCTTGCAGAGCTGTTTCTGGCCCTCGGTTCTTGGTTCCGCTCCAGAGGAATTCCACGCCACAGCGCAGCAAGGACCCCACCTGCAGAGCCTTGGCTTGGGATATATAGGCTACCCCAGCAGGCTTTCCTTGGCACCGAGGGGAGCAAGTAATAAAGTCCCAGTGATGGCTTCCATGTGTCCGATGTTCAAAGGCCAGGAGGAATCGCAAGGTAATCGGATCACAGGTACAATTGTGCCGCACAACCAAAAAGGCGAAAATGGGGCCCAGATTGTGGTAAGGAAATGGAGGCTGTAGTCCTCAGGACCGGGGATTTTGAAGGCTCTCAAGGGGGGCTTGGCCAAGACAAAGAACAAAATAGTTGGTAATATTCTGTCCTTTCTCTCTCAGATCCAGAATGGGGAAATGCCATAGTCCTCATATCTTACTTCAACCAACAAGGTTGATTATGGTCAAGGTCAAGACGGTAGCTTCAGAGGGGCAGGACAAGCCATGGGGCACATTAAACTCTTTCCTCCCAAGAAAGGAGGACCAATAGAGGGTTCAGGATGTTTCAACCATCCCTTAGAGTTCGCTCCCAGATATGGTTGCCTTGGCTTACTGGAAGATAGTGATAGTCTTGAATGCATTTACTGAAAGGTAGGACTAGTCTTGAACGCATCTACCGAAAGGCATCTACTGAAAGTTAGGGCTAGTCTTGAAGGCATCTACCGAAAGGTAGGTCTAGTCTTGAAGGCATCTACTGAAAGTTAGGCCTAATCTTGAAGGCATCTACCAAAAGGTAGGGCTAGTCTTGAAGGCATCTATGGAAAGGTAGGGATAGTCTTGAAGATATCTACTGAAGGGTAGAGAAGGCTTGAATGCACCTACTGAAAGGTTGCGTTAGTCTTGAAGGCATCTACTGAAAGGTAGGGTTAGTCTGGAATGCAACTACAGGGAAGGGAAGTCTTGAAAGCATCTTCAGTCATTTCATTGTCCAGGCCACAAATTTCAACTGTTGACATTGGATAGGAATGTCCAAGGCCTAAGGGAGTGTGTGTAATTTAATGCAACGAAGATCAACATGGAATGTGTTGAGAAAAGGGGAACCGAAATGGTTATAGGAATGGAAGGCAAACCCTATGAAGAGAGACATAGGGAGCTGGGTCTGTTTAGCTTGGAGAAGGGACAGAGTGGATAGCCCTCGGGGTCTCCTCCAACTCTATGTTTCTGTGGTTCTAGACTTTTAAGCAGAGATTGGATGGAGTGTTTGGATTATGGGCTCCTGCTTGGAAGAATGGGTCCTTGGGGTCTCTTCCAACTATATGATTCCATCAGAAAAGTAGGGTAGATAAATGCATTGAGGCAAGCAGTTATACCCTTCTACCTTCCTCCCTCATAGCTAATGGAAGCACTGCAAGGAATCTACACATCACATGCAAAAACGGCACTGAAATGGTTCTGCTGGCTCTTGAGTTCCTGATCCATGGATGGATGAGCCCTGATCTCAATGGGAAGAGCTCTGGTGCCTGCACAGAGGCTCCTCTTCCCTTGCAAGGGAGACTTCTCTCTGGCAATTGATGAGAACCACAAGGCCAAGGAGCTCGGCAGCAAGTGAACCATTCCCTCCCTCCTCTTCCCTCATAATCATTCATTCTCTCTATAAACAGATTTCCTCGTAATGGTTTTCATTTTCTTTGAAGTGTCCCATTCATTCTGTTTCTCTCTCCATTCATGTGTTCAAAATTCCTTGAAAGGAAGTCAGGGAAGGAAAAGGGAGGGAGGGGATGGAGAGCCAAAACATCTAAAGAGCTTGAAGGATGGTATGGGGGGGAAGGGACTCGGGGTGACTTCTCTTGAAATTCTCAATTAATCAGGGCTTTTATTCCCCCTTTGCAACCGAGCAACTGTGAATGATTATTAACATCTCTGCGCGGAGCCAAAGGCCCTTCGAAGCACATATTTAACTCCATCCCAGCTTAGGCAACTTCACCGTTGTCAGCAGTTGCCATCCAAAACACTTTGACGCCAGAGGAACCTTGCAAAAAAAAAATAAGGGAGAGAAGGCAGAGAGGTATGATCTGGGGTAAAAGAGGCCAACAGATAAGGCCATTGCTCACAATATCAATGATAGTAGGAGTCCTTTTCATTCATTTCGTAGAGTTTTGGACCATCAAGGATTCGCACTCGGTCCAAGAATTGAAGTCTCTTTGGACAACGCAGGATGAAGGCGAGAGCCACCAAGAGATGGAGCATTGCCATGGAGACATTGTGAGGTCCACCTTCCTTCTCAGAGCTGGAGAAGGGGAAAAGCAGGCAGGCAGCAGCCTCTCTGACATCCGGGCCACACTGAATATACGAGAGTTGAATGAAAAGTAATGCCTCCACCTTCGTAACTCCTCAGCAGATGGCAGTCCTGGTCTGCGGCAGGTACTGGCTTGTTCAGTAGACTCTCCTCTACAGTTAGTTCCATTTGGCGGGAAGCCTTAGCATTGAACGGTTGTGTTGTTAAAGTGCAAAGTATGGAACCCTGTGCAGACGGTCAGCCAATGAGACTTAAGCAATGTGCAGTCACTGAATTCTTGACAGCAGAAGGTGTCACCCCAAAGGAGATTCCTCAGAGAATGCAACTGTTTATGGTGATTGTGTTGATGTGAGTCCTGTGCATCGTTGGGCAATTAAGTTTAAAGATGTTGAGGTGGGAACATCTGACTTGTGTGACAAACAAAGAGTTGGGCATCCTGTGACAGCAACCACCGAGTTTCACAAGCAAAACGTTGACAGATTGATTCAGGACAATCGCCATATCACTCAGAGAGAAATTTCAAGCATCATCGGCATTTCACAAGAACGTGTGGGTCACATTATTGCTTTGCTTGGCTATCGGAAGATCCATGCACGATGGGTCCTGTGAGACGCCGGTTGCGGAAACAGAGTGTCAACTTCTTCCGTGACAGCTTCATCGTTGGCAGAAATGTATCCAATTGTCTGGTGATTGTGTGGAAAAGCGAATAGTGGCAGTTAAAGAGCACATTCTAAGCATTATTTCTGTGTTTGATTTATTAAAATATTCCCATCCAAACTGAAGTAATGAAGATGGAGGCATTACTTTTCATTCAGCCCTAGCATTCATTCAATGCTAGTTGTGTATAAAATGGCACTCATGTGATGCTATGTGTAGATCAGGGGTCCTCAAACTTTTTAAGTGGAGGGCCGATTCATGGTCCCTCAGGTTGTTGAGGGGCCGAATTATTATTTGGAAAAAAAAAATGAACAAATTCCTATGCTCACTGCATATGTCTTATTTGTAGTGCAAAAAAAAAAAAAAACAGCAAGAATTACTTATTTATTTATTTACTACATTTATGCCCCACCCTCTCTCAGAGCGGCTTACAAGTTGTATGTACATACAATATATTATATTATTAGCATAGCAAAATATTAGCATTATATACTACTATATTGTACTATACCATTATTCCGTAATATTATTAGTAATATTACATTTAATATATAATATATAATTAATATTATTATATTATACAATATTATTATATTGTATTATTATTATTATTATTAGCCGCCCTGAGTCCCCTATTGGGTGAGAAGGGTGGGGTAGAAATACTGTAATAAATAAATAAATATTATATTGTATTACATTATAATATTATTATCAATATTATATGTATACACAGTATATTATATTATTACCATATCATTCATTTACAATATTGGTAAATGAAAGAACAATACAATATTTAAAAATAAAAATAATTTTAACCAACATACTGTAAACTTATCAGGATTTCAGTGGGAAGTGTGGGCCTGCTTCTGGCCAATGAGATCATCAAGTAGGATTGTTGTTGTTGTGCCTTCAAGTCATTTCAGACTTTGGGAGAGCCTATGTCTAAAACGGAGGGCGGGGGCCAGGTCAATGGCCTTGGAGGGCCGCATCCGGCCCCCGGGCCTTAGTTTGGGGACCCCTGGTGTAGATGAAGCATTAATGAATGTCATGTTTAGACTTGGTTCCCATCTCCAAGTGATCCCAGGCATGATAGGGTTGGATTTGGCCATTGCAAGCTGTTCTCTGACCTATTTCTCCAAGCCAGATGCCAGGATGATATCAATATTGGGACATCGGCGTGAACAGGCCTGATCTGAGAGCGTTGTGAAACGCTCTCATGCGTTTGGAAGGCATTTCTCTCCAAAAAGTGCCCAATTGTGGCTTTCGCACACAGCCCGGCGAACCTCCGAACCGATGCGGCCAGAGCTCAGAGCCTTTGCTTTTGCTTCACAATCCGACCCTGTCTTGGCATGTCTCCCCGCCAACCCGCACGCTCCCGGAGTCACAATGTATAATGTATGGAACGTTGCCAAGCCAGCTATCATTAAAGCTTAGGGCTCGGGTGAGAACATAAACTTCTCAGGCCTCACTCTTGTGGTTTGCTGTGATGTCACGAGAGGCCACTCAAGTTATTTATTTAAGGCGGGCACATGATGGGAAATGGAGAAAGATGGAGTTATAAATCCATCGGCGTGGCGCTGTCCCACGAAAGGAGGTGAAAATGGGCCAAGAGAGCACGGCACGGCTGAGAATATATGGGATGCGTCAAGATCCCGCGTTTGTCCTGGGGAACATTTGCTTTGAAAATGAGCTGCCCGTGATAGTGTGCTGCCCGAAGACAAAGGCAAAATGGCATCATCATGCGAAGTGCAGAAGGCAGTTGTGTTGGTAGTTGTGCTTCAAAGACCCTTGAAGGGGCACCCGTCCTTCTTCAATTCAAGCGCAAGGGAGACCCCATGCAAGGCTTCGCAAGGGAGGTGCGATGAGTGCATCTCGCACTCATATTTTTAAAGTATTTATATCCCGCTTTTTCTCTCCCGAAGGAGACTCCGAGCGGAGAACACGAAAAACCCTAACGATGTGCCGATTCAAACCGAAAGCCTATAAACATTAATACAGAATGAAATATATGGCTATTAAAAATACACATTAAAAACCAATAAAAATCTATTAAACACAACACACACCCTCGGCTCTTAAAGAGGTAGTCATAGCAAAACAACGCTCTGTAAAATTGCTCGGGAGTGTTTCAAAATGTATTATAAGGGCACCCCACAAAAAAATGGTTCATAAGCTTATATTTACCCGTACTATATCAATATACCCATAAAGGGGCTAACACGCAATGCTGATTTACTTTTGGAATTTCCCAATGCACACGCACTCTGGACAGAGTTGTCAGGATTGACCAATGACAAGAATGCGTCGAATCGCATGGTTTTGTCACCAATACAGACAATTTTGGCGTATTTTGGAAATCCAGATAAGGGACTCTCAAACTGTATTATGGATGGGAGATTTCACAGGCATGTTGTGATGGAAATCTGACCAATTATGAATGAGTTAAATCAGGGGTCCCCTAACTACAGCCCACGGGCCACATGCAGCCCATCAAAGCCGTTTATCCGGCCCTCACGGCACAAAGGCAGAAGGGGGTTGGACTAAATGGCCCAAGGGGTCTCTTCCAACCCTCTTTATTATTATTATTATTATTATTATTATTATTATTATTATTATTATTAACATTGAGGCTGGGTGGCACAAAGGCAGAAGGAGGTTGGGCTAAATGGCCCAAGGGGTCTCTTCCAACCCTTATTATTATTATTATCATCATCATCATCATCATCATCATTATCATCATTGCTTGGTGGCCAACTATAGTCCGGCCCTCGCACAGTCTGAGGGATTGTGAACTGGCTCCCAGTTTTAAAAGTTTGGGGACCCCTGGTTAAATCATGGATGTAAGGAGACAAAACCCAACAGCATCTAGAGAGCTATGTCTTCTCCATCCTTAGGCTACGTAAACATATACGCAAAGCATGAAAACATGGCTGACATGGGTTGATTCCCATTTTCAGTGGGCAACTACAATCCAGTTTGTGAAATTGTTTACTTCGCTGAAGGAGCAAATCAAGGCCAGTGACAACAAAAGACTCAGTGCTATTCATCCCAGCTCTTCCGTTCCCCAATGTCTCTGGCTAGATAAGCAAAGCTCTTCCCAAATTAGACTGCAATGGTCTGAACCATTGCGTCAGGAAGGAGCCATCGATGAATGAGGCCCTGGTTTGGCTTAATTGAATGGAGTCTCTTGAATTAGGGGAAGGCTTTGCTTATGAAGCAGAAGGAGCTGCCGGGGGTGTTCTCAATTAGCCAATGCCTCCGCTCTTCGGTTAAGCAGAGCATTTACTTTTGACCTCCAAGAAAAAGTTGTATGTATTTTGCCTTTACTCAGAACATCTCCGATTCCGAGGTTCTGGATGCCCAATTTGAGAATAAAAATTGCGCCGACATCCAAATGCCTTGACTTGTTGGATTTTCTTTTTTCTTTGGGATGGATGCAGGCCTCTCATTAGTTGCTCACTTCCAAATGTTCAATATCATCACCTGCCAACTCTCATATAAAGTGAATAAGTTTAATGAGAAACATCAGATATGATCCCACGACTAATTCCCATTGTGCAGCATCTACGGACTGCTGTTAGGTGTGGGATATCACATACGATGCAAAACAAATACTGCTGCCAAATATCACATGCGTTAGATACGAAATACCATTTTACATCAGAGACTATCAGGTAGCAATTCCCAAAGGCAAATAAAAACTTGGTCCAGCTCTCTAAAGGCAGCTTCATAGGCCATTGAGCTCAGTATTGTCTATGCTGTTGAGAAGAACTTGAATTTGGGACCTTCACCATTCAGCAGAGATGCCTTACCAGCATAATGTATCTGATAGAAACCTTGATAATCACTCTATTGGGTCATCTCTTCAAATGTTCTGGATTGCAACTAAAGAATATAAATGTTGAATGTGTTGGACTACCATTCTCCGCAGACCAGGTCAGCATAGTCAACGGTCAGGAATGATGGATGTCCTTCCAGACCCTAGAAGGCCTCAAGATGGAGAAGGCTAATCTACATCAACTGATAACATTTCCACTATGTTTCCAACAAGAGTCTTTCCCTTTCAGACATGGAGATTTGGTTTATACTATTTGGGAGCAGTCACGATTCATGGTGCCAAGATGGTGTCATGTTGGACTAGTCCATCCAGCCCTCACTACTCACTAGAGGATCTTGGGCAGGTCACCTTCTCTCAGCCTCCCCAAAGGAAGACGAGGCCAAAGCTCCGTTGCATGATCAACCTTGTCAAGAAACCCAATTTGGGAAGCAAATGATCATGGTGTAGTGATTGGAATGTTGGACAAGGATCTCCAAACCAAAGTTGAAATGTTCCTTCAGTCCTGGAAACCCACTAATTGACCTTTGGCAAGTCACAATCTCTTGGCCACAGAAGAGCGCAATGACATACTCTCAGCTTCCGAAGATGCAATGGCAAATCCAGCCTTAGTCAGCAAGGACCTGAAAGGAGACTTGAAGGCACACAACAACAGTGGCAATGTTGCCCCCCCAAAAACATGTGTTGTGAACTTTAGTCTTTCTCCTTCCATGAAAGACACCAGGAAGATCTCATAAAGACGTGATGCACTTAGTGACGGCTGGGCAGTCAGTCAGAAACCACCTGGAGAACAACCTCCAAATTGGCCCAGATCTGGGACAGTGCTCTGCGTCAACTCCAGGCCGGTGGATGCGGTTGGGCTCACACATTTGCACACATGTAGATGTGAAATTAGAGCATCACGTCTCCCCCTCCAAAGCCCTCCTTTCTTCTTTACACAGGGAGCCTCCCAACCGACTTGGGCTGACCTTGTCTCTCTTGGTGATTTAAGTTTTGAAGAAGGAATGGGTGAGGATTTGCTCTGACATTTAAAGGCAATCTGGATAATGGATAGCCCTGGCAGCGTCCATCTCTCCCTCCATATATCTGGGCAACAGTATCTATTTTTGACGTAGCTGACACACCATTTCCTTTGTCAGCCCAAGGGCGGCTCATCTTTAAATTAAACTCGTCTCCAGCCCTCTCCGACCGGCCAGCGGCACAGAGGCAGACATGGTTGGCTCATATCAACTGGAGACTGTGCAGGCATATGGAGGGAAGGTGATGTATAGGCCTCTCCGCGGCTGCGAGCAAACCGGCGCAAGCTCTTGAAGCATTAACTAATGACATGAGAAGTCCCTTCGGTATCTAATCACCTTTAATGTTCAGATTTAGAAGACAACTTTAAGGGAAGAAAAAGAGATTAGCGGGTCAGGTCACAGCGCCAGGGGGAAACAAACAATTGGCTCTTTCAAAACCCGGCTGGATTTTGGGGTCCCATTTTTTTGACAGTAAATTCCACATCTAAAAGGCGGAGGGAGAAAAAGAAATCAAAACAACACCGGGACAAAAGTTCAGAGGCCACTTTCGGGAAGCGATACAATAAGCGGCTGAGGAGCAGCCATCTTGGGAAACCGTCCCGGGTCGTCACCTTCGCGGGAGGGTCGTGTTTTCAAAAGCCACCAAGCTTAGGAGCCTGGACCTCAGGAATGGGAAGATTAGTCTAATGATACAGTTCCTGATATATATATAATGTTGCTTCTATTCACTTTAGTTGGTGCGAAGGGTGTTCTCCAAAGAGAATCCATAACGGATAGCAGCCTTAGGAAGATCTCTTTGCATGGGACCATTGGGAGAAGGAGAAAGGAAAGATTGAATTGCATTTGTATGTGTGTATTCTTTCAATAGGCTGCCATTTGTAGCTGCTGCTAACTCAATGAGACTTACTTATAAATAGGCAAGTTATAGACACAACTGGACTGCTAGTCAGTCCATCAGGAGAAAATTCTCCAATAACTTCTCCTACGTTCAATGTGTTTGTCAAAAGAACATCTGATTTGACCCCACACCATTCAGTGTTCATTATCAGTCACTCAATGAACGGAATACTTGCTAACTAATGAAGGAGTTCTGCCCATTTCATTGTCTCAGAAGCCTCCAGGCCGGGTGGTGCAACCCAAGACACCCTGAAGTCTCACCCAAGAGACTCGGTTGGAGTTCTCCCTCTCCCGCTGATGTGTGTTTTGTTAGATCTCTTGAACACACATGTCGACATCTCACTTTACCCAAAAACCCTCCCCATAAAACCGCAGTCAAGATGGATATCGGGAGCATTAAGATCAGGTGGCATCCACATGGTGTCCTGATGTTGCCTTGGTCTTGCATGGCTAATAGATTGGGGGTTGTCCTTCGTCTCCAAGTTTTGAGCTCTAGCTGAGGTAGACAAGAGGCTGCGCCACTTTCCTTGGTTCAGTCCTCAAAGGAAGGCCTCTTTCCCTAGCGGAAAATAGGACAGGACCTGCCACTTCTCCTCCACAAAGGGGTCCAAAAATCCAGAAAGCTGGGTCGATTCACGTTCTTATATACTGTTCCAGGGAGCATTCAACTCCCTAGTTGCAATAGCTGCCAATCCATTTCTGGACACACTTCAAAGCATTGACAATGGCCTATAGAACTCTGTATTGCTCAGGTATGGGCTGTCTGAAGGACTATACCTTCACAGATGAGCCCAACCAAGACAGTGGAAGGAAGCCCTTTTCTGGATCCTGCCACCTTCCCAGAGAACTTGTGAGAGGACCTTCTCTGGTGGCTTCCAGACTTTGGAAATTCATTCTGCGAGAGACTAGGGTGCAACTACACTGTAGAATAAATGTCATTGGACCCCACTTGAACTGCCATGATTCAATGCAATGGAATCCTGAAATTTGGAGTGTGGCAACACTTTGGCAGAGATAGCTACCAACCGACTGCCATCATGAAGGCAGAAGCAGAAGAACGGTGGCCCAAAGTTTCCCTTTCCTTCCTAGATCCTCGGTCTCTCTCCAACCTTGCGTCTCAAAAATAACACAAGTGGACAAATGAGACACGAGACTATTCCGAAAAGGTAAAACATTCAAAAACCACAAACACATAATGCTTCTTATCCCGGGATACTCAACCTATATGCTCTGCTGTAACCAAAATCCAGCCAGGATCTGCCATTGTACGGTCTCAGCCACTGTGGTGAGTTCCATCATGGCTATCCATTTTTCACATGAACAGGTCTCCCTAAGGATAAAAGGCAAGCAGGCTTTAATAAATCGATACCAAAAACAGAACTCAGGGAAACCCTTTCCATCACTGATCAAAGTTCTCCAGAAATGGGGTTCAAAGGTCCAAGGGCCATCTCTCTCCTGAGACAATCTGTCTCGTCTCTTTTCGGCGGAGCGATCGCCTTTGAGGAATTTGCAGGACCGTGGATGTTTTTTAATCCCCATCAACCGGGTTGGGCTATTTCAAGACGAAGGGCAGGGGACGGCAACGGCAAGCACCCTTGTTTATCTTCTCCCCAAAGTGTTTTATCACTCCGGCTCATTACGAAGACAGGAGCGAGCGGCCGAGAATTCCTCTGCCTTCGGAGACCCCCAGCCCCCTGTGGTTTTGGGGTCCAGAGGAGATCAGCAACCTGTCGGTGTCAATGAAGCTTTTTGGAAATAAAGGGGGGTCAATCAGGATTAGTTGGGCGACTGAATCTTGACAACTAGAAGACTCAGTTCACCTCTATTGATCTGTTGGAATGCCCTTGATTTTCAGAAGAGAGTACAGACTTTAGCAACCATGGATGCTTTGTGACATCTCTTCCAAACAGTTAGGACCTTTTAGACTCTGGACTTAAGGCCCATCTTGGAACCCAATCCTTGGATGTTCATAGACCTTGCTTGGCTAAGATGCATCTCTGTTAGGTAGGAAGGACTTGGCACTTCAGTTTTTCAATAATCGCAGCCAGATTGAAAACTGGAGAGGACTCCTGTACCTTTTGTGGTTGCGTAGAGGAGGGGATTGTCACAGTTGTTGCTTCTCATGGTAACCAACCCTATTGAAATCCCCTGGTGCTTAAAAATGATCAATCCATGCTTTGAACCACCTGGGTTGGGGGAGAGCTACATTTTCTTCTTCCAATGGATGAAATCAATCTGCTCCTCATCAAAGCTTGGCTTTCAAATCCAAAGACTGCCACCGCCTGGGTGCTTTGCAGAACAACCTTGAGTCCCAACCAATAGTGATTTAAGAACAAAGTGTACATCAGAAAGAAGCTGGCTTCATGGCAAAGCAAGGATAGGTAGTGGATTCAGACAGCAGACAGATACATCTGACTCAGGCTGGATCTACACTGCCATATAATGCAATTTGATGCAGTTAAATTGCATTATATGTGTCTACATTGACCATATAATGCCGTTTGGAGCTGCATTATATGGTAGTGTAGATACAGCCTCAGAGTTTCAAGCAACCTGGCCCTCATAGATTCAACAGCTAAGAATTAAGGCAGTGTGATACTACCTAAACTTCCATGGTTCAATGCTATGGGTTCATAGAATCACAGAGTTGGAAGAGACCTCATGGGCCATCCAGTCCAAACCGCTGCCAAGAAGCAAAGTCTGGAAGCCACCAGAGAAGGTCCTCTCATATGTTCTCAGCAAGGTGGTGGGATCCAGAAAAGGGCTTCCCTCCACTGTCTTGGTTGGGCTCATGTGAGTTGTGCTTGGTGAGGCATCAGCATTCTTGGGTAGAGGTCTAAAGACCTTATAAAACTACAACTCCCATCACTTCATGGCCTTGAGCCATGGCAGTTGAAGTGGGATCAAACTGCATTCATTAAACAGTGGAGATGCACCTTTCTACATATGGAAATCATGCATCACTTGTTGATGAACTCTAACTCCCAGCATCTCATGTCATTAGTTAGACTGGATAGAGTGGAGGGGAGATTCAATCTGACAACAACACCCCATGAGCCCCGTTCCTAATTTGAGTCAATGGATGAGAAACTATGGAGCTCAACTTTGCTCCGCCTGGCATCCCATTGGAGGTCTACGCAAACCTGGCACATGTGGTTGGCATCATGGCATCATATCTGTGTCCAGTCCAGAGATTTCTCTTCTATCTTGTAGGGCTGGCACAAGGATCGTAATGCCTCTTGGGTTGAACTGAAAGCAATTTACCAACAACGGTGGGCAAAATAATTTGCAAACTGGTGTCACGCAAGGCAATGCCCACCTTTGTTAGTATCTGGTGGCACCTAGGCTAGCACTAAAGCAGATAGGCAGCCAGCAATGGTGAGCTTCCTTGCATTGCTGACTGTTGAAGGTGATCTTTGCCTCCACTGCCACCTTCTGATGGTTATTAGGAAAAGTGAGAATCTCGCTTTAGGGATCATACCTGGCTTCTTCCTGTGTGCCTTTAAGTTGCCTCCAACTTGCAGTGATGCTATGGCAAATCTATTGCAATGCCAGATTTGTAATTGCTTTCCTCGGAAGGTATTTTCTTTTAGGATGGATACTGTGCACAATTTCCCCAATATTGCTGATAAATAGAGGGAAACCCCCATCCCAAGGAAACAAACAACCTTCAAGGTAAGATTGGAATGCCCTCTGCTGGCAGAAATGAATGGATACATCTAGCAGAGGTGGAATATAGGGCTCAAATGGATGAGAAGCTCCAGCAGAAGTCATCATCATAGGCTATAGGCTATCACTCGTGGCCGAGTATGATTGCCTTCCAAGTGCACGGTCTCTGTGGTGGATCTCTAGGTGACTGTAGAGACCTATTCTTGATCTGCATGTTCTTCTATAACAAGGACATCAATTTCCAGATGGAAGGCGGTCCCAACAAGGGTTGGCTTAACATGCTATTGCCTTCCTCATGACATGTTTTTCCCTTTCCTATGCCACAGCTCAATCTTTTCCTATTCACCAATATTCTTTTTTCCATTCTTGAGTTGAGAGTAGAGTAACTGCAGTCCAGTGAAGTTGATGGCAGAGGAGCATCGCTTCAATGATGGTGGTCTTTTCTTCTTCCAACATGCTGACATTTGTCCGCCAAGAGATTTGCAGGATTTTCCAGAGGCAACGCTGATGAAATTGTTCCAGACGTTAAGAGTTTGTAAACGGTCCACTTTTCGCAGGCATATAATAGAGTTGCAAGGACAATCGCTTTATGAACAAGCATCTCGGTCTCCCCATGGATGTCCTGATCCTCAAATACTGCACTTGCAGAGCTCAGACGGTGTTGTATTTTGGTGTCGATGCTGACTTTTGTGGAGAGGTGGCTGCCAAAGTAGCAGAAATGGTTGACATATTCTAACATTACACCATTAAGCTGTATTTCTAGCATTGCATAAGGATTATCTGGTGACTGCTGATAGACCATTTTGGTTTTCTCAATGTTCAATGAGAGACTGAGCTTCTCATATACTTCTGTAACAGTGTTTAGAGTGGCTTATAGGTCTTCTTCTGAATGCGCACAGACTACGTTATCATCATCATATTAGAGTTCTATAACAGATGTTGTTGTGAGCTTGGTTTTGGCTTCACCACCATTGTAACATAAACCACGTTATCATCTGCCTGCTCCGCCATTGAAGACTTCAGATAAAGCTTGGTCTGGTTCTGTCCTTGTGGCCTTGCCGCCAAGGGAGACCCCCTGGAACCACATGATGTACAAGATGATCAAATAAAAAATTACCAAAAATAATAATCATTATTATTATTTACTTTATATTTTTCCCGCCTTTCTCCCCATAGGGACTCAAGGTGCCTAACAATGACATGACACAATATGATAGAATTTAAAAACAAGGCCAATGACTATACATCTGAATACATTTTTTAAAAAATAAATATTTGACTCATGAGAGCAACAATTAAAATATAATAAATTACAATTACAATTAAAATTACATTTTAAAACTACATTAACAACAGTGGATACATTACCGTGGACACTGATCTAGTCAACATACGGTTTGGCACACACATACACATACAATGTTTGTTCCATGTATTTCAAAATATGAATTTGAAAGCTAGTGTGTTTTATCTATAGGTTTTAACTGTGGTGTAGCCTGCGTCAGGCTGTGAGGAGAAGCAGGTAACAAATAAATTTTGTATTATTATTATTATTAACAATAATTATTTCTTATTTATTAATAAATACTTTTTAATAATTATTAATAAATATTATTAATAATATTTTTATTATAAAAATATTAGTAGCAGTAGTAGTAATACAAATTTTATTTTTGTATTATTAATATTAATATTATTAGTATTGTTATCACATGCAGACACATAGATGCACCCATTAATACCCGCACCCGCTTCCTCTGGGCAGACGGCTCATTCAGATGACCTCCCATAGGTCGCCCCACAGCTTGAGTCCCAAAGTCCCAAAGTTTGTCTCTTGCAGGGAAACTGATTCTCCATGTCGGTGCCTGATCTGAGCTTTGTCTCTCTGCATTGGAGGCTGAATGGCAAGGCATCTGGAGCCTGCCGGGGTGGTTTGTCTCTCCTACCCTGGAACCCTTCTTCGCTGTCTGGTTTCAGACATTTCGTTCAAATGGGGCCGGCAGGTAATTGCATGGTCCTCTCTGGAGGCCTTGAAAGTGAGCTAACAACGGTGACTTAATGGAATTTTTCCTGGAGGTCAAGTGGCAGGAAGCAAGCGGAGTCTTCGGAGCCGCCGGCCCTAAGTTCACAACATCACAATACATGCGATCAATTAATGGACTGAGGAGGAGGGGGTCTTGCGCCCTTCCAAACTCTCTGCGTGCAAAGCATGGGACGTCTCTCCGATGCACCCATTACGGCCCAAGGCTGACCCTTTTATACCGTTCCCTTTTGAACCCCTGGCCAGTAGATCGAAGCCGGCTGAGGTTTACTTTCCCTTAGGCATCCTTCAAGGTGGGCACCTACAGTGCTTCCGGACATTTCCTACATCCATCAATGCATGACATGGAATAAATCAAGCAAGGTATTGAATTAAGTTTGGTGAGGCTCTAGCACTCTTGGATAGAGAAGGCGAATGAGCTTGTGAAACTACAACTCCCGTGATTCCAGAGCCTTGAGACATGGCAGTTCAAGCAGTATCAAAAATTAATTCTACGGTGTAGCTGCACCCTTAGTTGGGACAAATGGAGACCATTGATAGATACAACTCATTATTCCCAAGGAAGAAGACCAGTGGAAATGTGTTGTCGAAGGCTTTCATGGCCAGAATCACTGGGTTGCTGTGAGTTTTCTGGGCTTTATGGTCATGTTCTAAAAGCATTCTCTCCTAATGTTTCGCCTACATCTATGGCAGGCATCCTCAGGTGTGGCCATGTTCCAGAAACATTATCTCCTGACATTTCACCCACATCTATGGCAGGCATCCTGGACATTATTCCACAGGTATATAAACCCCATTTGCCTCTGAGGATGCCTGCCATAGATGTGGGCAAAACATCAGGAGAGAATGCTTCTGGAACATAGTCAGACAGCCCGGAAAACCCACAGCAACCCATTTGTGGAAATCTTGGCAGTTCAGGAATTATTCAGTCCAAAATTTGCTGGTAATTGTTTTGTGCACCAAACAGACTTTCTGCAGAAAAAAGCATTTTCTGTGCAATTTTTTAAAAAAATTTCTACATAGAAATATTCTTGTTTCCAGTGCAAAATGGGCTTTTTCTGCACAAAACAATTACATGCAATTTTTTCACACAACAAATCCCCAGTTATGAACAGGCTTCCAAACATGCATGGTTTTCAAAGACAACGTTGCAATGGTAAGAAAATTATTCACATCAGTCACCGCTTTCCTTAAAGAAGAAAATGGGTGAGGAATTCCCTAACATGGGCCTTGGATGTGTTACTTGTCTTGTTTTGTCTTGTCTTGCGCTAGGTTATTGAATATTTATGCCAATTTCCGTGCTGCTGGAACATAAGTGGGTTGGCTTTGGTCCCGTGGAGGGTTCCTTTTGGACCAACATCAAGGTTTTATGGTGCTGGCATGTGAAGCAAGCCCTCCAGTGGACAACCTGACAGATATGCACAAAAGGAGAACTAAATTTGGGATCGTTCCATGGCACCCAGAGTTGCCAACAGCAATGGTTGGCTGAAATCCGACAGTAGGGGTGTGTGGCATAAATCTCCACCCTACCCGGCCCCGAATGCAAACCCAGATGCCCAACCGAAGGGAGAACCCAGTCTGCATCCAAAAGAAACACAGGCACAACAGTAGGATATGCACAACTCCGCTTCATCGCTTAGGACCAGGGATGTGTCTTATAGGAATGGAATGGTTCTGCTTCCAAAGGTGAGGAGAAGGATGGAGGAGGAGAGGAAAAGGCAGAGGAGAAGGAAGAGAGAAAAGAGGAGGAGAGGAAGAAGGTGGTGGCAACAAGAGGAGGAAAGAAGAAGAAAAGGGGGAAAGAAGACACGGAGGGAGAGAGGGAGGAAGAGAAGAACTAGAGGAGGAGAAGGAGGTGGAGAGGAGAAAGGAAAGAGGAGGAGAACAGGGAAGAGGAGAGGGAGACAAAGATAGTTGGACCTCTTGAAGAGGTGACTTTGGGGCCTCTTTGTGTCACGTATTTGAGAAACTGTTACCTTATCTGAAAAATCCTAAAGCCAGCCCTGCCAAGGAAACAACATTTTCGTCCCTCCCGGTCTTCTTCAAGTCTATCCAGAACCAAGTCCCTTCCCTTTCAGTGGGATTTACTCCTCCTTAAGCGTAAAGAAAAAGATCCAAAGCGTAGAGGAATCTGGCCCAGCCTGCCAGGTGTGTTTGGAGGCCAGCTGCCAACATCTGGCATACCTGAAGGCCTTACCTTCCCACCTCCGCAGATAACCCTGAGATAAAAGGAATGCTTGGCAAAGTCCCTGGTTTGGACTGGAGCTCCCAGGGTTCCACAGCCAAGACAATCTCTGCTTGAGGAATGCTGATCTCCAACAGGCTTCCTAGTTCCCGTGGTTTCCAAACGGTTTATGCGCCAGCTCCCATTTGGCCTCAACATAGTCAATGATCAGGAATCCAGATCCAAAGCATTTGGTTCATGCCAGTTTGGTGTAGATGCTATCTATTTAACTCTGGACTCCTCAGCAGACCAAAGATGAAGAATGTGTGACCATTTGGATGTCATGGGACAAGCTAGAACCTGCGAACCATGACCAATATGGTCTGGAAACCAAGTCTCAAGAGGACATGAGTATGTTTTTTTAAAAAATATCTGATGAAGTGTCCTAGGGAAGAAGGAGCGAGCTGATTTCCTGGTGCTCTGATTGGTAGGATACAGGAAAGGGTTAGGAAGAACTTCCTGATGGTAAGAGCTGCTTGATAATGGTAAGGACTATTTTACAAGGTGGTGGCCTTTCTTGCTTTGACGTTTTTTAAATAGAGATGGGATCTGTTCAGCACTGTAGATTTCCTAAACTGGCAGGAGTTGGATGAATCGTGAGATCCCATCAAGTCCATGCTTCAATGGGATCTCCCATGACTGCTCCCTACTGGCCAAACTAGGATTGTCAGACCTTTCGAACCTCCACAGCAAACATAAGCAGTAAGCAGGCACCAGACATGGAGACTGAGTCAGTTCTCCCGCCTGCACAGGTTCCCTCCTGAGAAACAAGAGAGATCTTTTTAGAGCCATCAACCGTCCCCCGAGGTGTTGATATTCAGCTTGTGTGGCAGCAATCGGGATGAGAAAAGCAACACGTCAGCAGGAAGGAATTTGCCTCGGCTTGGAACAAGCTGAAGGTTCTTCTAAGAACTTTTCTTGGTGGAGATGAGAAGACCTGGATGAGGAAGAAGGGCTTGACTCACCCTGGAGGTGGCTATGTCCCTGGGTGTCCTAGAAGTTGGTGACATTGGCTGGAATCCCGAGTCATGTTTCCATTCTGCAGGAATGGAAATTGAGAAGGTCCATCATATCCATGTCCAATGGGACCCTTGGCCAGCTCCTCTATGTAGCAACGTAATAGCAGCTCCTTACTAGACATTGACATTATGGATCAATGGAGAAGATGACCAAGTGAACAAGACCAAGGCCCAATGGGGCCCAATGTAAATTGGGACCCCACTGATGTCCTCTTCTGCATCTTCACAATCCTCTAATGGGATTTTTTAGCATATTTGCTCCGTAGCTAAGTACTAAGTAGAGTTGGCCTTCCATATCCAAAGGGTCTTCCAAATGTCCCCCACCCCGGAAAAGACTTTCAGGCCCATGAATTCATTCACAAATTGTTGGGAGGGGATAGAAAGGGAGCCAGAGTGTGCGACAAAGCACAAAGGAGCAGCGCCGTCTGCCAGAAAAAACCTTTTGCTGCCAACATCATGAAAAGTCAAGTCCGGACAAGAAAAAAGGCTGTGATACAAACTGAGAAGCATCCAAAAACATGTTGCAAAGTTCTTTGGAATGATCTTCGGCATTGTTTGCTCCCAATCGCAGGGATGTTTATATCCAATCTGTCTCTCAGCGTGGAAGCCATTTGCACCTTCAGCCTTCAGCGGAATGGTTGGTCAAGCCCTAAGAAGCTCAACCATCTGCAAACATGCTGGCCTGGGTTGCATCTACACTTCATAAATAATGTTTTGACACCACTTTAACTGCCATAGCCTAATACTATCGAGTCCTTGGCGGACTCTGCATCCATGTCTTGAAAATATTCCTAAAAGCAAATCTGGATGTTGCCATTTTAGATGACTATTTGATGGCACTGTTGTCTGTCATGAGACTTGAGCATCCATGGATTCTGGTATCCACATGGAGACCTGGAACCAAAGCTCAGGTGATGGCAAGGCCCCACTGTACATTTTTAATTCTCTGATCTGCTGGGAATTTGGAAAAGCAAAGAGTGCTATTCCTCCCTCCGCCACTAGATGGTGCTAGATAGCACCTGCAGAAGGGAATTCTTTGGCTTATGTGAATGGCAAGAATAGTTCAATCCTTGGTCAAGATGTCCCAAATATTTAGTTTATTATATCGTGTAGCGCTTTTTGTAGGCCCTCCAGTGTGAGTCTATGGCCAACTTCCTCCAGCTGCCTGAGACTCCAGTGGAGGTTCTGAAGCAGAGACTGGATGAGCATCCTTCGGGAAGGCTTGGGTTGTGCCTCCCTGTGTGGCCGAATGGGTTTGGAATGGATAGTGGTGGCGGAGGAGGGGTCTCTCCCAACTTGAGGAGTCTATTATTCTATGTTGGCACATTTGGAGAAAGGTAGCATTGAGCGGAGACGGCATTTGTCCAACTTCCCAACACAGGCCTCTGTGTGTTCCTGGCTCCCCTGACCCCCTCCTCGCCCGGCTTTGCTCTCCGAGGGCCTTGCTTCATCCCCTAATTAAGTTTTGTTCTGTAGAAGCCCCAGTCTGGCTGAAGTGGCCATCTTCCCCATAGTCCACGCCCTTCTCCAGAGCCCAGGGCCGGAATAAAAGGCCTGGCATTCTTCCACCGTTTCCGTTTGGTTGCAAAGGGCTTCTTCTCAAGGAGGAAGAAAAAATGAAAACACAGGCAGAGCCCTTCTGGGTCTTTCTGAGCCTTTCAGGGGGCCACCTTTTCCTCTCTTTTGTTGGCCCGAGGACCTGCTCGGGTTGGAGTGCTTGTCTTCCCTCCTTCTAATTAGCCCCTGGACCTGTTCAAAAGAAATGGGATGGATCTGCTCCTTGCTTTCCCTGGCTTTTTTCCCCCTGACCTTCTTTGGTTTCCCTTTGACAGACAGTGCAGGATCTAATTGGGAACAAGAGAGATGCCCAAGTGAGGCTGAGGACGCCTGAACGCAAATGCTGTCTTTTTCCAAAGAGGGGCAGAGGAGGGGAAATGGGCTGTCTGGGTGCTGTCGGAGCACCTCTTTCGTGCCCCTTGAGTCCCCATGGGATAGAAATAAAGATCACTATTATCATCGTTGGGTCTCCAGCCCGAGAGCCTTTGCCTCCCGTGGGACCTTTGCGCACACAACGGATGCAGGCCCATCCTGCCTGCTTTCACAAAGTGCTTTGCTTTGAGATCTGTCTCCATGGGCTTCCAGTTGGTCTGAATTACTTCTTTGAAGAAACTCAACACATTTCTGCCTCTGCACCACTTCACCGGCCTCCTTCTCCATCAAAAATAGGCACAAACACACATTCCGGCCACCTATTATTACTACTACCATTATTATGTTTCTGTTTGTTTAAACCAGGGGTCCCCAAACTTTTAAACTGGGGGCCAGTTCACAATCCCTCAGACCGCTGGAGGGCCGGACTATAGTTGGCAACCGAGCAAGAATAATAATAATAATAATAATAATAATAATAATAATAATAATAATAATAATAATGGTTGGAAGACACCCTTTGGGCCATTTAGCCCAACCCCCTTCTGCCTTTGTGCACCAAAATCACAAGCAAAGCACCCCTGACAGATGACCACCCAGCCTCAATGATAATAATAATAATAATAATAATAATAATAATAATAATAATAATAATGGTTGGAAGAGACCCTTTGGGCCATTTAGTCCAACCAACCCCTTTCTGCCCGGGGGGTGGATAAATGGCTTCGATGGGCCGCATGTGGCCCGTGGGCCATAGTTTGGGGACCCCTGGTTTAAACCCTGCTGTTTCTCACCACAAAGAAGACTCAAAGCGGCTCACATTCAAAGCATTTCAATACCATTTAAAATCCACAAATAAACAAACATCAAATATCAATGGTATTCAGAAACTTCACAATTCTGTCCAGTACTCCATCTGGATGTTTAAAAAAAATACAACAAATACACAAGGGGCAGTTCTGGCTCATTTGTTAACATCAAAGCTCTATATTTGTAATAAAAGCACTTGTGCAAATAATTAAAAGTTCTTTTTAATCCTTTTTAATTTTATTTTTTTCTACTGATGCAAGTAATAACAACAACCACAACAATAATAACAAGATGACGATAATAATGATTCCACAGATTCCGCACCTACGGCTTGAAGCTGCCGAATTCACAAAAGCAATGTAACCATTTTATATAAGGGACTCTGGGTCACGAAACATTTTATATAATGGGATGAGCACCTACAAACATTCAGGTCTGGTGGATACCAAGGCTTCACTGAGTGGACTTTTCCAAAAGATCAACACAGACATGGAAATATATGCAGTGTGTTATAGTACAAATACTAGCTTTGTGTTAGACTGCATGTAAATTGGATCAATTGTGAATGCACAAATAAGCAGAGAAAGAAAAGTGTGAGATGTCTCCAGCCAATCCTTTGCCTTCCATGGGCCATGCATTCCCTTTGAGCCCTCTCTGGAAAAGGCCTTCGAGCATGAGATTTTTTTGGGGGAGGATGGAGGGAGGGAGTTGAAGGATCTTTCTCAGGGCTGTGTAATAAGGTCCCGTCCCTTGAAAAGCAGCAGAGTTTCCCCTTTATGCACACACAAACAATCCCCGCTTCTTAATGAGAGCCTGCCCCTGTTGAAAGGGGACAATGGGCCTTTGGAGTGAATGAGCAGTCGGGAGAAAAAAAAAATAGGACAACTGTTTCCATCCCTCCTCGGTTGGGTGACTCACTCCTCCTGCCGCAACCGTCTCCCTGAACTTGCCACAGGTGTTTCCAGGCAGGTAGAAGGTGCTTCCGCCTTAATTTATAGGGCTATTTATGTATGCCAGGACATGAGCCTACATGCTGTTTGACAAGGGATGAGAAGGCGAGAAAGAGAGAGAGAAAGCTCTTGAAGGTGTAAACACAGACCAATGAACACCTCTGCAAAGGTGGAAGATGTAGGTTGAGATTGGAGTGTGGTACCTCCTCAGTTCCTCCTGGTCTTTTGTGATATCTAGATGCCTTTTGCACTAGTTGCGAACCATGTTTGGAAGCAGCCATGGGTAGAGCACCTCACAATATGTTTAGTATGACCCACAGGTATCCATGCTTTCATTTCTTCACTCCCAATAAAAGTCGTCCTCTCTAAACATTTTCTAGGTTCTCCATTCTGACTCTCTAGATCACTGGTTTTGATCTAGGTTTTGGCCTACAACTCCCAGAAATCCCAACCAGTTTACCAATGGAATTGGGTTTATCTGGGCTGTCTTAAGAAGTCACCTATCTCTGCATATACATGAATAATGGATTTGATGTTTAACTGGCTTGGGAAATGGCCAGAGGGGTTTGCCCAGCCTTCCTGTTCTCAAGGGATTATCTTGGTAGAGTCCCAGAGAGTTGACCGTCTCTGGGCTACATCTTTGTTACATTTTGTAAGGCAGTTCATACATTTTATATAGCCAAGAAATAGATACAGTACAGAAAAAGATACAAGTTACACAGAAAATGGAGGAAAATAGATACAATTTATTAAAAGGTTAGAAACAATACAGTCTTGGAGGGGAGGGGTGAAGCTGCCACTGGTCTACTCCTAGTCACCCGGTGACTTGAACTCACAAAAGTCCAGAAAAGGTTTGAAAATAAAATTTACAAAATCATATAATTATTACAGAGCTTTTGATGAACTATAAATCTTCCAGGGGCGGGGAGGTTATCATGACTTGACAACATCATCACTATAATGATAGCAACTCATTTTCCACAGGAAAATGCCCTTTGGGTAATTGAAGATGGTTATCCTATGGCCTTTCGACATTCTCTTCTCCAGGCTGAAAGGAGAAAGGGACTTAAATGACCCCGTTCCACCACCGAAACCAGGCCAGCTGGTCTAGCAAAGGGCAATGTTTTCTAGATACTGGAAAACCCCAAAGACTGGGATGCCAGACCTTGGGTTGCTGGGTCAGGAACAGTCCCATTGCTGAGATTTCAGATCTAGGGACAGCTTCTACTGAAGGCTAAGATGGGAAAGAAAGAGGAGAGTCTCCATCCCACCGTATGTGTATACAGTGTGTATACAGGTGCACGCACACATGGGCACACATGAAACTTTTCAAGGCAGTGCTCTTGTCCTAATATCCCTCCTTTTTAACGCGAGGCTCAGAACCAGGTCCTGAGATCCAGGAACCAGAGTTCAATGATCCCCAAAGGCCAATGGGAAGGCATAGCCAACTCACCCTATTTCATCACATAATTGTCACACTTTCCCTGCTGAAACCATTGAAATAGAGGCATTTAAGAGGTTGCGGATAGTGAGATCTGGACCGCAGGGTCCATTAACCCCAATCAAGAAGTCTCACCAGTTGAAGAAGAAGCTACCAAGGTAATTTATTCAATCCAGCTGGAAATGACAACTGCTTGCAGTAAGTCGCAAAATGAAGCTGACCTCTTTGATACACAAAAAACACACATTTTTATACAGTCAGATCTTTCTTTGGGAGGATTCCTTCTGACCAGGGACCATCTTGACCTGGGACCACTCTCCAACATTAGTACCAAAAGGTTTACCAATCAGTTTTTGGTCAACTTTAGATTCGGTTTGGATATTTAGATTGCCGATTCAGGAAATTGCATTAGATAGATCACATCAGGTCTAGGAGGAGGAGAAGCAGCAGTCAGGAGGCTTGTTGTTGCACCTGCCTTTTGTAGGTAGTTGGCCTCTCCCCTCCTGACATCCATATTGCCTTAGCACTATAAGAGGGCTTCACGCAATGGTGTAGTAATCATAACGGATCATATTTTAGTTATTTTGGACCACTGGTGGTCCATGGATCACAGGTTGGGAACCACTGTTCTTGATAGAGGATGAGCCCTGAAACTGAGGAAGGAAAACAGACAACAAGCAATAATCTGGGCCAAAGGAACCACCAAGTCCAGCACTGCTTTCAGTCCAACCTACTCACAGTATTGATCGAGATAAAGTTTATACCAAGTAGCAAGTTTTATAGGATACCAGAGCTACACAGACAGAGGAGGCATGAGCAATATGTAACCCATGTGTGGTCATCTAAAGTCTATGTGACCTGCACAGAATGTATCCAGTTATTGTTAGTTGTTGATGAAGATGTTCTCAGGGTCTGGCCCTGGAGCTGTCCCATCTGATGGGGTGGCCCTGGGCACCTGATATTGCAGTTACAGCATTTCTAGCATGAAAAGAAATCTCCCCACTCCTGTATGGGGGGAGATGGAAGAGCGGATTTTCCAGATGTAGTGTTTCAGCAGCATCTCCAGCAGATGGCAATAGAAGAACACCTTACATATGGTCACACAACTCAGCCATTGGGGGCTGAGGGTCTCTCATATTGGGCTGCACTTTGATTTTTTTCCCCTCCCATTAGTTAAGGATGATGCCAACAGGATCACTGAGATTTTGTTGAACTTTGATAACTTTGGATGGTGAGAGGGGATAATGCGACACCTTGGTCTTCCAGTCCTAAAGGAAAGTCCTTCCTTTGTACAAACAAATGGGGATTTTCTCGGGATGCCACCAAGGATCATTCCAAATGGGTCAGCATAGGGTGCATCTACGCTGTAGAATGCATGAAGTTTGAGACCACATGAGCTGCCATAGCTCAATGCTATGGAATTGTGAGAGTTGTAGTTTGGAGAGGCACCAACCCTCTTGGGCAGAGAAGGCAAAAGACCTTACGAACTACCATGTCATTCAATATTTTTTTTAATTTATTTGGATTATAAGTGACCCGCCTGGAGAAAAAGCCTGGTAGTTTTGCAAAGCCCTGGAAGGTGTAGTTTTTCAAAGCCCTGAGAGGTGTCAGTTTGCAGACCCCTGGGAGTTGTAGTTTTGAAAAGCCCTGAGAAGTGTAGTTTTGCAAAGCCCCGAGAGTTGTAGTTTTGCACAGCCTTGTGGGTTGCAGTTTTGCAAAGCCCTGAGAAGTGTCGTTTTGCAAAGCTCTGGGGTTTGTAGTTTTGCAAAGCCCTGAGAAGTGTAGTTTTGCAAAGTCCTGAGGGGTGTAGTTTTGCAAAGCCCTGGGAGTTGTAGTCTTGCAAAGCCCTGAGAATTGTAGTTTTGCACAGCCTTGTGGGTTGCAGTTTTGCAAAGCCCTGAGAAGTGTAGTTTTGCAAGGCTCTGGGGGTTGTAGTTTTGCAAAGCCCTGAGAAGTGTAGTTTTGCAAGGCTCTGGGGGTTGTAGTTTTGCAAAGCCCTGAGAAGTGTAGTTTGGCAAAGCCCTGAGAAGTGTAGTTTTGCAAAGTCCTGAGAGGTGTGGTTTTGCAAAGCTCTGGGGGTTGCAGTTTTGCAAAGCCCTGGGAGTTATAGTTTGGCAAAGCCCTGGGAGTTGTGGTTTTGCAAAAGCCCTGGGTGGGTTGTATTTTCGCAGAGCCTTTGGAGTTGTAGTTTTACAAAGTGCGACGGACTTCCTCAAGGAGAGTTCCCAGGATGCTATAGCATGGCACCAAACCGCACCTGTACTATAATGTAGACTCGCTGAGCTTTTCTGTGGGATATTGGCCTGTTTGTAGCGGACGCAAAGGTCGGGAGATATTTTATCTCCTGGCTGGGCTCTTTCGCTTGGCGTTAATAACCATTGGCACCACCGGGGTTATTACGAAGGCGCCTGGCATTTGAATGATCCCTGTATCTGGAAGGCAGGAAGAGGCGATTAGGGCTTCTCCTGATAGGGAAGGTCAACACAGAGGGAGAGGAGTCAATACAGTTCGATTTCCTCATGCCTCTTATCAGTCTGGGAGGAGGACTGGCTCGCTTTCACTGTAGGAAGAAAGGGGTGTGAGTCTGCACTGTAGAATAATTACACTTTGACACTTGATGCTGTGAGACGCCTGGGAGCTGGAGTTCGACAAGATCTTGACGTTTAGTGTTGGTGAGGCAGTTCCTCCTCCTGCCAGGCCGGCCCCGGTCGGTAGGTGGCGCTGCACCTCCGCTCTGTGGCTCTCTCTCGGCCTGCCTGTCTGCCAGAGCCATCAAGCCACCGCCGAGTCCGGGCGAGGAGGCGCCAGGCCGGCCAGAGACGGGCTCCTCGCCTCCCCGGACAGCGCCAGCCCCGTTACTCATTAACGGGACCGGAGGGAGAGGACAGAGAGCGAGAGCGCCGCCGCTCAAGCCTCCCGTCAGGGCTTCAGCTTTTTCATACATACATACATACACATACATTTAATTATTTGAAACTTTGAAAACTTTGGAAACTACCGTAAAGCTGGATCCATGGATTTGGTGGAAGTGGAGAGAGAGAGATAATACTATTTGTTAACTGTAACTATGTAACTATGTAACTATACCCAAGGCTGTAGCCAGAGGGCGGGGGGTTAAATTTATAAGTAAACCAGGGTTGTTGTTTTTTTTTTTAACCTGACACATTTCAAGAGTTTTTAGACACTTTAACACCCCCCCTCTGGCTATGGCCCTGCCTATACCTATAACTATAAATATACTATAACTATACCTATAACTTTCACTATAACTACACCATAATTATAACTATACCTATAACTATAACTTTTACTATAACTACACCATAACATAACTATAACTATACCATAACTATAACTATAACTTTTACTATAACTATACCATAACTATACCTATACCTATGATAACTTTTACAACTACACCATAACTATAACTATACCTATAAGTATAACTTTTACTATAACTACACCATAACATAACTATAACTACTGTATACCATAACTATACCTATAACTATACCTATAACTTTTACTATAACTACACCATAACTATAGCCTAAGTATACCTATAGTTATACCTATAACTATAACTTTTACTATAACTACACCATAACTATACCTATACCTATAACTCTTTTTCTATAACTACACCATTATACCTATACCTATATCTATAACCTTTACTATACACCATAACATTAACTATAACTACTGTATACCATAACTACACCTATAACTATACCTATAACTTTTACTATAACTACATCATAACTATAACTATACTGTAACTATAACTAACTATAACTAACTATAGCTATAACTTGTATTGATGGACTTAACTGGAACTGGAGATAGACAGATAATACTAATGGTTTCTTATATCTATGACGATATATTATATTGCTGGACTTGCTGGAAGTAGAGACATCATTCCATGTTGATCTGTATACTTTTGTAGATTTTTAAAGGCCACAGTCCTTGGAGAAAAAGTGGGGTAGAAATAAATTAATAAATAAATAATGTTAAATATATGTCATTCTAAACTTTAGAATGACATATATTTAACAATATTATTATTTATTTCTACCCCGCTTTTCCTCGAACAGTAAGAAATATTGATAATATTCCTTAATATTAGTATTAATAATAATATTAATAATATTTTCAAATAATAATAATAATAATTGATGATTGTGGTGTCTTCTTGAATGTGTAGTTTATGTAATTCCTGTTTTTAATCGCTTTGAGTCCCACCCATGGGAGAAAAATGAATTATTAATAATACTGTATTAATATTAATAACAATAAGCCACAATTATTTTCTTCGAAGGCTCTCAGAGTGGGGAAAGAGAAGCCAAAGAAGTCAAGAATTCTATACAAACTGGTAACATTTAGAGGGAAAGTTGAGTTTTAATGACCAGATGTGCTTCCTTTTTAAAAAACCACATCTCAGAGTTGGATTTCCCGTCCAAACTCTACAGCCTATGGAGATACTATTAGCCTTACAGCTGGCTGGAGTTGAATCGCCTCGGCGACGACGCTGGGCGGATTGTTTTGACTTTATTTCCAACGTTGCGGGCGGCGAGGGCCTGGCGTGTTTCCATCAGGCGGGCGTCTTGGAACTGGGCTTATCTGCGGCCTCCATTCATAAAAATCACTTTCGAAAAAAAGGGACCCTCAAAGGCCTCGCCGCCGCCCAATCAGGAGGAGCGGATATCGCCCCCTGGGCGCTGATTGGCTCCCGCCCGCCCGAACGTTCTAATATTACCCATTGATGCGGTTTGGACGGCGCGCTGCTCTGGGATCCATTTTATGAATTGCAGAAAAGTTCGAAGAAGATGGAGGAAGGGATCCCTTTCTGCCCCGAAACCCGGAAGGGATCCCTTTCTGTGCCCCGGACCATTCATTTTCTGATCACAGTGGATTTCCCCTGCCCAAATTACTCTATTATTATTATTATTATTATTATTATTATTATTATTATTATTATTATTATTATTAACGGGCTAATTTGGGAGGTGATGATGATTGGCAGGCTACTTTGAGTTATTATTATTGTTATTATTAACCTGGGAGATTATTATGATGATGGTGATGATGCTGATCATCATCATCATCCTCATTAGTCTAATCTGATAAATTATCATGATGATGATGATGATGATTAACAGGGTAATTTGGGAGGTGATGATGACTGGCAGGCTACTTTGAGTTATTATTATTGTTATTTACCTGGGAAATGCTTATGATGATGGTGATGATGCTGATCATCATCATCATTAGTCTAATCTGGGAAATTATCATGATGATGATGATGATGATGATTAACAAGCTAATTTGGGAGGTGATGATGACTGGCAGGCTACTTTGAGTTATTATTGTTATTGACCTGGGAGATGATGATGATGATGGTGATGATGCTGATCATCATCCTCATTAGTCTAACCTGGGAAATTATCATGATTATATTATTATTATTATTATTAAACTGGTAGTCAACCCCAATTAACTCCCAGCGATACATTTAGGATTGCCCGCACCTTCCTTTTACATCAAGAGGTTAATATTCATATTAATAATATTGTTAATAATAATAATAATAATAATAATAGAAGAGGCTCATCCGGCCTGACTTCTTGGCAACGGAAGGAGACATCCAGGCTCTAAAGTTTTTGAGAAAGGCAAACAAAAAATAAAATAAAATGAAGAATCAATGCATAACTTTTGGTCTTTCATTAAGATATTTATTGAATCATTTCTACCCAACGGTGGTCGTAGAATAAGGGAGAGTTTCACAATAACACTATGGTACAATCCTCGGATGTCCAGGTTGTCCTCCCCCCTCCCTCCCCCATTTTATTGTATTTAATTGTATTTTATTTTATTTCTCCTGCATGCTCCCCTCCCCCTTCCCACCCCCAAATAAAATCTCAATGACATGACACCAAAGATGTAAAAGCGATTCTCCTTTCTTTTCCTTTGTGTGTGTGTGTGTTGTTTGACTCGTTTTGGGGCAACTTTGGGGCTTCCTTTTTTCCCGACTTTCCCATTCTTGGCTTTGAAATGAAACTGACTCCGACACCAGTATATTATTTACAGACATATATACAAGGATCAATAAATTAGAGGGGGGAATAAAACACAAAAAAGCAAGAAATGAGTTCCCAAGTCTCCATCCAGGCGCCCCTTATTTACAAGTCATCCGTGCTATAAATACTGTCCCCCCACCCACCCACCCGACCCACACCGCAGACCCACAGCGTCCACTTTGTGTCTCCATCCTGTTTTCCAAAAGAATCATCACAAACCCAAACGTGGCCCTCTTGGAAGAAGGGGAAAGAGAAAGACAAGAGCAATAGCCATTCAAGTCCCCCTCTTTTTGGGGGGTGGGAGTGGGGCAAAGACGTGGAGGAGGAGGAGAAGGAGGAGAGAATATAGGTTTGGGAAACGTCCACACGACAAAAGCAACGAGCAAACTCACACAAACATCATACAGAGGACAAGCCACAGGGCAGCCATTGGGGAGCGTTTCAAAGGGGGCAGCCCCTTCTTCCTGGCCCCCCAAAAGGACAAGAGACCACTTTTGTCTTGGGCTGAATCTGCACTCTCAGGTAATGCAATGAGCTGGATTATAGGAGTCTACACTGCCAGATAGTGCATTGAATTGGGTTGTATGAGTCCACAATGCCATATGATTCATTGAATTAAATTATATGAATCCACACAGCCAGATAATACATTGAACTGGGTTGTGTGAGTCCACAATGCCATATGATGCATTGAATTAAATTATGTGAGTCCACACAGCCAGATAACGCATTGAAATGGGTTGTCTTCTTCTTTATTCGGTTGTATGAGTCCACAATGCCATATGATGCATTGAATTAAATTATGTGAGTCCACACAGCCAGATAATGGATTGAACTGGGTTGTATGAGTCCACAATGCCCTATGATACATTGAATTAAATTATGTGAGTCCACACAGCCAGATAATACATTGAACTGAGTTGTGTGAGTCCACAATGCGATATGATGCATTGATTTGAAATTATGAGTCTACACTCTCAAATAATGCATTGAACTGGATTGTATGAGTCCACAATGCCATATGATGCATTTAATTAAATTATGTGAGTCCACACAGCCAGATAATGCATTGAAATGGGTTGTGTGACTCCACAATGCCATATGATGCATTTAATTAAATTATGTGAGTCCACACAGCCAGATAATACATTGAACTGTGTTGTATGAGTCCACAATGTGATATGATGCATTGAATTAAATTATGTGAGTCCACACAGCCAGATGATACCTTGAACTGGGTTGTGTGAGTCTACAATGCCATATGATGCACTGAATTGGAATTATGAGTCTCCACTGCCATATAATGCTTTGCACTGGATGATATTAGTCTACACTACCATATGATACATTGAATTTAATTTTGAGAGCCTACACTGCCAGATAATGTATTGAACTGGATGATGTGAGCCCACTCTGCCCTATAATGCACTTTGATGCAGTTAAACTGCATTCTAAAACTGCATTATATTATTATATTTATTGATACTCCACTTTAGCAAACACCCTCCATGGCAGTGTAGATCCAACTTTAGTTTGCGATTGAAAATAACAACCAACTCTGGAGCTGAAAAGGAAGGCCTCTGCCATAGAATGCAGCTGAAGTGGACTGAACTGTATTACATGGCAATGTAGACACATGCAATCCAGTTCCATGCAGTTATACTGCATTATATAGCAGTGCAGAGGAGGCCAAAGACAAAGGGGCTTTTTTCTTCTTCAGATAAAGATCTTGGATTGTATTGAACTGCATTCTGTCCTCAGTGTAGATCAGGCATGGGCAAACTTGGACCCTCCTGGTGTTTTGGACTCCAAGTTAGGGATTATGGGAGTTGGAGTCCAAAACATCTGGAGGGCCCAAGTTTGCCCATGCATGGTGTAGAGTTATATAATTCATGGAGACTCATGGAACTGGATTATATGAGCCTACACTGAGGACAGAATGCAGTTCAATCTGCATTGTAAAGGCAATGTGGATGGGGCCAGAAATAAAATAAAAAACCCCGATTATTTTTATTATTTCCAAAGCAGAGGAAAAACAGAGACAAAAAAAATCCTTTTCCTCCAAAGAAAACATATATACATCTACATGTCTTGGTTTTGGATGGAAAACAAAAGAAGTCAACAGTCCTTTGAGAGAGGGAAAGTGAAAAAGGTGGAGTTGGTGGGGCCCCAAGACACTCCTGGGGGGGAACTAACCCCCTCTTTTTAAAAATAGCAGCTT
Organism: Anolis carolinensis; assembly: GCF_035594765.1. Taxonomy (NCBI): domain Eukaryota; kingdom Metazoa; phylum Chordata; class Lepidosauria; order Squamata; family Anolidae; genus Anolis; species Anolis carolinensis. The sequence goes on from NC_085847.1 coordinate 7,773,093, forward strand.
CCAAGGGGGTTGCCCTTTCCTTTCAGACCAAAAGGGGGCGACAGGGGTGAGAAGGAAGGCGGACTTCTTTCTCTCCTTGGGCAGGGGGGTTCCTTTCCTTCCTTCTCCTTCCTTCCTTCCTTCCTTCTTTCTTTCCTTCCTTCCTGCCTTAAGGCGACCCGCTCCTCTCCCGGTCCTGCTTGGCCTCCAAGCCGCTGACTAAGCGCTGGATGCTCTGGAGCTCACTGGCGCCTTCCTTGTCCGCTTTGGGCGAGAGGGAGAGCGAGGAGCCGGAGGAGGAGGAGGAGGCGGCGGAGGCCTCCAAGGCGGAGGGGCCCCCCGGGCAAGGCGGGACCCCCAGGGCCTTGCCCTCCCCTAGCAGCCCCAAGGAGGCCGGCAAGGCGGGGGCCAGCAAGCCGCTGCTGTCCGGCAGGGGCCCCGGGAGCGAGTAGGGGCTGTAGCGCAGGCGGGGACGCACGGCCGAGAGGAACGGGTGCCGCTGGACGGGACTCCCGGCGCCCGACGACGAGGACGAGGACGAAGCGGCAGCGGCGGCGGCGGTGGCGGCAGCGGCCATGTAGCTGTACGGATAGGGGAAGAGGCCGCCAAAGGGAGACATAGCAAGGCCCTGCAAGGAAAGACAAGACACTGGTCAGGGCAGGGCTCCCCAAACTACCGCCCAAGGGCAGAGCCAGCCCTAGGTATTTTTCAAGCGTAGGTGAACAGAATCACTGAAAAGCAATCACTGAAAAATAAAAGCGTTGGATAAGCGAAAATGTTTGATAATAAGGAGGGATTAAGGAAAAGCCTATTCAACATCAAATTACATTAAGATTTTACAAATTAAGCACTAAAACATCATGTTTTACAACAAATCAACAGAAAAAGCAGTTTAATACCTTGCGAAGGCAGGCTGCAGGAGAAGGAGTTGCCTCGATGGCGCCCCCAACAAGATAGCACCACAGGCAACTGCCTAGTTGGCCTGGTGGTTGAACCGCCTCTGTCCACGGGCCACATGCGGCCCCTTGAAAGCCTTCCAATGCTCTGCTTGTGCTTTTTATCATGGTATTTTATTTATTTATTTATTATTAAGGAGTGCTTTGCTTGTGCTGTGGGTGCACAAAGGCAGAAGGAGGTTGGGCTAAACGGCAGTGGCTGAGAGTGCTCAGGAGGGCTCTCAGCTGCCCCAGAGGGCTCTCAGCTGCTGTATGTCCTCCTGGCATAAGGATGGGGCGGCTCGCACTGACTGTTCTTATGCCGGGAGGACAGCAAGAAAGACATGTGGTGGCTGAGAGTGCTCCAGAGGGCTCTCAGCTGCTGCACTCCTCCCTTCCTCAACTTTTTGGCATAAGGATGTGGTGGGCCACCATGTCCTTATGTCAAGAGGACAAGGAAAATAAGGAGGGCCTGAGGTAAGAGCCCAAGGGGGTCGCATCCAGCCCCTGGACCTTAGTTTGCCCATACATGCTCTACACTCTAAAATCAATGCACTCCCGGTCCCACTTTGGGAGCCTTTACACCCTTGGGATCCCTTTCATCTCCATGATTGTATAAGTATAATAAAAATCATCATCATCTGTAATAATAATAATGATGATGGAGCTTCCTCCTATGGAGGTCTTAGGAGAGAGAATTCACACCTTCCGCAAAGAACTCACAAACACAGACAAGGAATGCTGCAACTCCATATCAACACCAGCCAAAAGATGAATACCCAGCCATCAAAGACTCCGATCCAGAAATCATCTCTCCCAGCAGACAAGAGGAATGCCATAATAATAATGGAAATAAAACTATACGAAGAAAAGATCAAACAACTCCCGGATCCCACTATATGGTTCAGATATGTGGATGGCACCTTCATGATTTAGAGCAATGGAAAATAAGAACTCATCAAGTTCCAGCATCCACCCAAACATCCAATTCACTATGGAAAAAGAAAAGGAAGGAAAACTGCCATTTCTAGATGTCCTAGGCATCCGCCAACCCAATCAACAATTGGGCCACACAGTTTACAGAAAATCTACACACACTGATAGATACCTAACTCCAACCATCACCCAAGTCAAAAAAGAAGCACAATTCAAGCCCTGGCAGAATGTGAGAAGTCAGCCATAGCAGAGTGCTTCAAGAACCAACCTGGACACGGGCATATTATTGGAGAACACAGAAATGCTGGACCATTCTCACAACCACCATGTCAGACAACACAGAGAGGCCACTGAAATCCATTGAAGGGGGTTGGACTGGATGGCCCCTGGGGTCCCTTCCAACTCTAGGATTGTATCATTATAGGACAGTGTGGATGTCCCTCTGTTTGGTGAGCTCCGATTGTGTCCCCTTGCATAGTTGAAGGGGGCTAGACTGGATGACCCTGGGGGTCCCTGTTTTAACTCTAGAATTGTTTCATTCTAGGACAATGTGGATGTTCCTCTGCTGGGAGGGCTGGGATGGTGTCTCTCCTGGCAGATTAATGCTGGACTGGGTGGCCTTTGGGTTCCCTTCCAACTCTAGGGATGTATCATTTAAGGACATTGTGGATGGCCCTCTGTGGGGAGGGCTTGGATGGTGTCTCCCTGCCTAGTGGAAGGGGGCTGGGCTTGGGGTCCCTTCTACCTGTAGATGGACTCATTCTAGGCCAGACTGGCCGGCCCTCTGTAGGGTGGGCTCAGATTGTGTCTCCCTGCCTAGTGGAAGGGGGCTGGGCTTGGGGTCTCTTCTACCTGTAGATGGAATCATTCTAGGACAGACTGGCTGGCCCTCTGTAGGGTAGGATTGGATGGTGTCCCCTTGCCTAGTGGAAGGGGGCTGGAGTTGGGGTCCCACTTGTCGGATGGACTCATTCTAGGCCAGACTGGCCGGCCCTCTGTTGGGTGGGATTGGATGGTGTCCCCCTGCCTAGTGGAAGGGGGCTGGGCCTGGGTTCCCCTCCACCTGTGGGATGGACTCGTTCTAGGCCCGAGCTCACCTGCGAGGCGAGGACGTGCTGCTGGAGGTGGAAGGGGAGGGCGGCGGCGGCGGCGGCGTTGGCGGCGGCGGCGGTGACCATGGCGGCGGAGCTGTCGAGGCCGGGCAGGGCGGAGGCGCCGGAGACGGTGGCCAGGAGCGGGGCCATGCCGGAGAAGGCGCCTCCCATGGCGAACTGGCCCGGGTGGAGGAGCAGCGGCGGCGGGCCGTTGCCCAGCGGGCCGAAGAAGGGCGGGCTGCCCAGGCTGGGAGGGAAGGCGGCCAGGGCGGGCAGGTGGGCCGAGGCGGCGGCGGAGGCGGCGGCGGAGGCGGCGGAGCTCTCGCTGGGCAGCGCCAAGGGAGGCGGGCAGGGCTCCTTCAGCGGCGGCGGCGGCGGCGAGCGCGCCTCCTCGGCCCCCAGGCCCCGCGTGCTGGAGGAGATCGTGGCCGGGCTGTGCCGGGAGTCCGGCGCCGCTTTGGAGACGAAGAAGGACGAGGACGACGAGGAGGAGGAGGCCTTGGCGGGGCTGCCTTTCTCCCGGCCCTCCCCGCCCGAGGAGGCCGTGGTGGTGGAGATCTTCCCGGCGTCGCTGGCCTCCGAGAGGTCCTCTTTGCTCTCCGAGTCGCTCTCCCCGTCGCTGGCGCCCAGGTCTGGAAAACAGAAAAGACAGCATTGTTTTAGCCAAGGCTTGCATCGCCAGGATCACTGGGGTCGCTGTGAGTCTTCTGGGCTGTCTGGCCATGTCCCAGAAGCATTCTCTCCTGACGTTTCGCCTGCAACTATGGCAGGCATCCTCAAAGGTTGGGAGGTCTGTTGGAAACTACCCATACATAATGTCCAGGGTGGGAGAGAGAACTCTGGTCTGTTTGAGGCAGGTGTGAATGTTTCAAATAGTTAGTACTGAATGGCCCTGCAGCTTCAAGGTCTTGATGTCTGGTAAGAACACTTTTCCTCTAGGTGGGTCTTGGCTTTCATGGCTTGTTCTTGGCCTTGCAGCGCTTCTGGTGTCTGTGGTGGAGTCTCCATTGGCCTGGAGAGCCCTGTAGGACCCAAACATCTCCCAACAAAAGATTCCCCCCAGGCAGGAAGCAGCCAGGCTTTGAAGCTGCAAGGCTATTCAGTGCTAATCAAGGTGATTAATTGCAACATTCACACTTGCCTCCAACAGACATGAGTTCTTTTTTTTCCCATCCAGAACCTTCCACAGATATATAAACCCCACTTGCCTGGTTTCCAACGACCTCACAACCTCTGAGGATGCCTGTCATAGATGCGGGCGAAACGTCAGGAGAGAATGCTTCTGGAACATGGCCAGACAGCCTGGAAAACTCACAGCAACTCAGCATTGTTCTTCACTATGGAACATGATTTCTGTTCTTGGGTTAATCTCATATCATTTCCTAATTGTTTGTCTCCAAGGTAGCAAGCAATGCAAAGGGAGCAAAGGCCTGGCTAATTCAATAATAAATAAATAAATAAATAAATAAATAAATAAATAAATAATAATAATAATTTATTATGACTCCAGACAGCAAGCAATCAAGGGCCAGTAAGGGCCACACCTGGGCTAAGGATGTCTCCAAGGCAGCAAATAATTCAAAGGGAGCAAAGGCCTGGCTAATTCTATAATTATTATAATAATAATAATAATAATAATAATTATTATTATTATTATTATTTATGTCTCCAGGTAGAAAGTTGTCAAAGGGAGCAAAGGCCTGGCTAATTCTATAATAATAATAATAATAATAATAATAATAAGAAGAAGAAGAAGAAGAAGAAGAAGAAGAAGAAGAAGAAGTTAATAGAATAATAATAATAATATAACAACAACACAACCACTGCTACTACTGAAGTGGTTCCAAGAACATGTTTTCAATCCAAAGAAGGAAAGGTAAGGTTCAGGGGAAGGATAGCATTAATTTCACAACTATATATATTGAAACAATATTTATTCAGGTTTTAATTTATCCTCTCTGTTCTTGGAACGGTTCCCTGTTTTTCAAGGGAAGAAAAGTAAGGAAAAGGGTCTGGCTTGTCTCTAGCCTTGGACACTTTTTCTTTAGATGCTTCAAGGCTTGTTCTAAAGGCTTGGAACTAGATTATATGAGTCTACACTGCCATACAATCCAGTTCAAAGCAGATCGTCTGGATACTCTGTGGCAGTGTAGAAGGGATCCCACTAAAGGAACTGGCCAAACTTACTCTTAACCCTTAAAAAGCCCAATGAAAACTTCATAGGGTTCATAGCTGGCCTGGGAGTAAATTCCATTGAATTCAACAGGAGTGACTTCTGAGAAGGAAGGAAGGATGGAAAGAAAGAGGAAAGGAAAAGAAAAAGGAAGGAAGGGAAGGAGGGAGAAAAAGAAGGAAAGAAAAGGGGAAGGAAAAGGAAAAGAGGGATGGAAGGAAGGGACAGGACAGGACATAAATGGAAAGAAAAGAAAAGAAAGATGGAAGGAAGGAAGGGAAAGAAAGTGGGAGAAAGGGAAGGAAGGATGGGACAGGAAAGAAGAAAAGAAAGGAAAGGAAAGAAGAAAAGAAAAGAGGGAAGGAAGGAAGGAAGGAAAGAAGGAAGGAAGGAAGGAAAGAAAGAAGGAAGGAAAGAAGGAAGGAAAGAAGGAAGGAAGGAAAGAAGGAAGGAAGGAAAGAAGGAAGGAAGGAAAGAAGGAAGGAAGGAAGGAAGGAAGGAAGGAAGGAAGGAAGGAAGGAAGGAAGGAAGGAAGGAAGGAAGGAAGGGGGGAAAGTGGGTGGGAGGGAACGAAGGAAAGAACAGGAAAGAAAAGGAAAGGAAAGAAGAAAAGAAAAGAGGGAAGGAAGGAAGGAAAAGAAAGAGGGAGGGAAGGAAGGGAGAGAAAAGGAAAGGAAATACAAGGAAAGAAGAAAGGAAAGAAGGGAGGAAGGAATGGAAAGAAGAAAAGGAAGAGGGAAAGGAAGGAAAGAAGGAAGGAAGGAAGGAAAAGAAAGCGGGAGAGAGAGAAGGAAAGGACAGGAAAGGAAAGGAAATACAAGGAAGGGAAAGGCAAAAAGAAAGGGGGGGGGGGGGAAGAAGCTGGTCCGACAATGCCCCACGGATGGCTCCTTCCTTTGCCTGGGAATGGGTCCAGCCTTCCTGCCTCTTCCTCCCTTGCAGCCAGGAGACGGAGGGGCGAGGGCTTTTAATAAGCCATTCCAAGATGAATATTAATGTCTCGCTCTTCATTTTGAACTTTTGCCCCGGAGTCTGTTTCTGTTCCTTTGCTTCGAATTACACTTCAAATACAGATGTAGGTTTGGGGGGTGCGGGGAGGAAAGGGCCAGGGGGAAGCGGATTTGGGTTTCCAGCGTCTGGCTGCGTTTTGGGTCGAATTCCTGGTGCCCCCCCCCCCCCCGCGCATTCCGACCCTGTCCCCCCTCCCAGCCAGATGCCTTGCAGCCCAAACCAGTTCTGCGAAGCTCGGGAGAGATGGAGGGGGGGGGTGCCTCTCACCCTTGAGGTTGGAGGTGCCCACGGCGGAGATGGCGGGGGAGGTGGACTGGGCGAAGCACTTGAAGGCCGTCTGCTCGCTCGAAGACTCGTCCGAAGTGCCCGCCTCCTTCTTCTGCCTCTCGTCGTAGACCCGCAGGGACTGGAGGGTCAGCTGCTTCCTAAGGAGACAAGGCAAGAAGAGCCGGACTGAGTGAGGCCCCTTCCCAGGGAGACAACTCTCAGCCCAACTCCAACCTTCACCTGAATTCCAAATCCAACTCTAGTCTGAACTCTAACCTTCACTCCAAACCTAACTCTATCCCTACTTCATCCCTAATTCTAACCTTCTCCAAATCGAACTCTATCCCTAACTTTAACTCTAACCCTAAACTTTAACTCTAACCTTAACTCCAAATCGAACTCTATCCCTAACTTTAACTCTAACCCTAAACTTAACTTTAACTCTAACCTTAACTCCAAATCTAATATCCCTAACTTTAACTCTAAACTTAACTTCAAATCTAACTCTATCCCTAACTTTAACTCTAACTCTAACCTTAACTCCAAATCTAACTCTATCCCTAACTTTAACTCTAACTCTAAACTTCACTCCAAATCTAATTCTATCCCTAACTTTAACTCTAACTCTAAACTTAACTCCAAATCTAATTCTATCCCTAACTTTAACTCTAACTCTAAACTTAACTTCAAATCTAATTCTATCCCTAACTTTAATTTTAACTCTAACCTTAACTTCAAATCTAACTCTATCCCTAACTTTAACTCTAACTCTAAACTTAACTTCAAATCTAACTCTATCCCTAACTTTAACTCTAACTCTAAACTTAACATCAAATCTAACTCTAGCCCTAACTTTAATTTTAACTCTAACCTTAACTCCAAATCTAACTCTATCCCTAACTTTAACTCTAACTCTAAACTTAACTTCAAATCTAACTCTAGCCCTAACTTTAATTTTAACTCGAACCTTAACTTCAAATCTAACTCTATCCCTAACTTTAACTCTAACCCTAATTAACTTTAATTTGAACTCTAACCTTAACTTCAAATCTAACTCTATCCCTAACTTTGACTCTAACCCTAAACTTAACTTTAACTTCAAATCTAACATTATCTCTAACTCTAACCTTAACTCCAAATCTAACTCTATCCCTTACTTTAACTCTAGCCTTAACTCCAAATCTATAAATAGATATTATTATTATTATTATTATTATTATTATTATTATTATTATTATTATTATTATTAAATTAATACCAGGTGCTGGAGCTTGGCAAGGTCTGTAGCTGTCTCTGGCGAAGAGTGTTGGCACCTCCTCAAACTACAGTTCCAATGATTCCACTGGTGACAAAACCGTGTCAATTCAACAGTGTAGATGTCTCCCACTTCACTGTCAAAGACGGTGAAGTGGTTTGGAATCCTGTTTGAGTTGCAAAACCCCATCCGCTCCCCTCGCTGAACGTATTTGCATTTCGGGTCGACTTGCACAATCCCGAACAAGGCGGCGAGCCAGGAGCAGATGCCTGTCCTCTGTTTCCTTTGCTAACTGATGTTCCGCCACATTTCCTCCTTGGAAGGCACTTCAGGCTCCATGTGCTTGTGATCAAGGGAGTGCAAGGGCTTCGGGAACCCCAAATCGCGTTGGGAAACCGCCGCCCAAACTTCCCCACCCCATTCTCTGTCCCGCATTTCCTTTTCTGCGCCAGATTCCAAACACGTGTCTTCCACTCGCCCCAGGGCTTTGGGGGGAGAGTTTCCCCTTGGGTGGCGAGCTGGAGGCAGGGCCACATGGAGGACTTTCCCCAAAGCAAGGAGGCAACACCACTACACCCTCCTCCCTCCATACACACACCAAAATATCATTTTCCTTCCTTCCTTCCCCATATAGAATATCTCTTTTGAGCCTGGCAGTAAGTCAACATTTCCAGAGAATGTAGAAAGAGGGTTTGGACAAAAGCGAGGGCAAACACAACTCTAACAAGGGGTGCATTTACAAGGTGGGATGAATGCAGTTTGACACCACTTTAACTGCTGTTTCTCCAAGAGATACCTACCAAACCCTAAACTAATCCCAATTTTAACTCTAACCCTTTTTCCCAACCCTAATTTCTCTCCCCTCAATCTTCCCAATATTCAGACGGGTCTCTCCAGGGGAAAAAAAGTTTTGCAAAATCAGAGAAAAATCGAGTAACTGGAATTAATATATTATATAATTTACCTTTTCTCTCGCCTCCCGTTCCCTGTGTCCCGGAAGCCTTTGGCGAAGGGGTTGTTGTCGATTTTTAACTGCGTGATCTGTTGATGAGACAACAAAACCAGAGTCGGAAAAGACCGAGTCTTGTATGTGTGTGTTTTTTTCCGGAGCCAGCCGAAAACACTGCAAGGAGTTTCGATTTTTCACTCCACGAATTTAGTTTCTCTTTGCCCTCTTTGGGGTCTTTTAGAGTCGTATAGTTGGAGAAGGGAAAAAAGTACATTATACTTGTATCAACTCAGGCAAGGGCTGGAAGAAATCTGGGATTTTTCAATTTTTTTCTCCCTCCCTCCCTGACTTCTAGGTCGATTTCCACATTGTAAATGAATGCAGCTTCACTCTAACTCCAGATCTAATCCTAGCCTTAACTCTAACCCTAATTCAAACTCTAATTCTAACCCTAAACCTAACCTTAATTCTAACACTAATTGAACCTCTAACTTTAATTCTAACAATAGATTACAGGACTGGGTGCTATTTTGTAACCGTTTTAATTGTATCTGTTTTTACTGCTTAATGTGTTGAATTGTATTTGTAATGTGACATTAAATATTGCCAAACAGTAAGCTGTTCTGAGTCTCCATGGGGTGAGGTTTTTTTTCCGTGTCAGGAGTGACTTGAGAAACTGCAAGTCGCTTCTGGTGTGAGAGAATTGGCTGTCTGCAAGGACGTTGCCCAGGGGACCCCCGGATGTGTTGATGTTTTTACCATCCTTGTGGGAGGCTTCTCTCATGTCCCAGCATGGAGCTGGAGCTGACAGAGGGAGCTCACCCGTGCTGTCCCCGGTTGGATTCGAACCCCTGACAGATGACCACCCAGCCTCAATGTTAATAATCATAATAATCGTAATAAATTGGGTTGGAAGAGACCCCTTGGACCATTTAGCCCAACCCCCTCCTGCCTTTGTGCACCCAAAGCACAAACAAAGCACCCCTTAATAATTAGATAAATAAATAATTAAAATACCATGATAAAAAGCACAAGCAAAGCATTGGAAGGTGCACACTGGGGCTGATAAATGGTTTCAAGGGGCTGCATGTGGCCCGCGGGCCGTAGTTTGGGGTCCCCTGGTGTAGAGACACCCTTTGACTGGTTCTATACTGGGAAATGAAGGCAGCTTGGCGCCCCTTGCACTGGTCAAGCGAGCCAGGCTTTGCAAAGCGTGTGGAGCGCCAAGCCAGTGGGTGGCTCTCCTGAGCCATCCAAGGAGGGAAAGCGGAGTCCAAGCCAAGAAAAAGCCAAGGGCCGAGCCAAAGGAACCCCGGTTACGTCGGAGATTGGCGTGGGGAGACCCCGAGAGCCCGGGCAGGAGCCAAAAGGTTGCTTCTCCCCTTGCGAGTCCAAGCAGAGAGGCTCCTCTCCCTCCTTCTTCCTCCCAGGAATGACTGGAACGCCTGGCCTGGCTCTCTCACTCTTTCTCTCGAGGAAAAGCTCGGCTCCCGTGGAAACGTTTGGACCTCCTATCAGGAAACCGCAAAAGGAATCGCGGTCTCCCGCTTGCCATCATTAACAAAAAGGGGTTTTTTTAAAGGTTTTATGGAATTTCCTTCCAAAAAGGACGCCTTGGCCTTCCTACTCTCTCTTTTCTGGAAAAAAAAAAAACTTTGCAAGATTTCAGAGACCTGATCCAGCTCTGATCTTGCCCAGAAAACAAAGTGGACAGTTTCTAGAAGAGACTCTTCTTCCCTGCTTTCTGATTCGGCCCCAAAGCCTCCCATGCGTGGAGATAGACCCACGCGGGCCCGCTTTCCCACGCCACGCAAACCGGACACGCGTGGATTGGGGGCTAAAAGACGCAAAAGTGACACTTCCTGAGGTTTTCCCTTTTGGAATTTTCATCCCGCCTCCAGTCGCAAGGAGAAGCGGGTAATAAATGTATTATTATTATTATTATTATTATTATTATTATTGCTAATACAGTAGAGTCTCACTTATCCAACATTCTCTTATCCAACGTTCTGGATTATCCAAGGCATTCGTAAATAAATTCGTAAATACAGTAATTACTACATAGCATTACTGAGTATTGAACTACTTTTTCTGTCAAATTTGTTGTATAACATGATGTTTTAGTGCTTAATTTGTAAAATCATAACCTAATTGGATGTTTAATAGGCTTTACCTTAATCCCTCCTTATTATCCAACATATTCGCTTATCCAACATACTGCCGGCCCGTTTATGTTGGATAAGTGAGACTCTACTGTAATATTATTATTAGCAATATTATTATAATAATAATAGTTTTGTAATAAATAGTCTTGTAATAAATAAATAAATACTATTATTATTATTAGCAATATTATTATTGCTAATAATAATAATATTTATTTATTTATTACAATACTTATATCCCGCCCTTCTCACCCATAGGGGACTCAGGGCGGCTTACAATAAAACACAATATAAAATATTACAAACAATTCAATCAGTTAAAATTAAATACATTAAACATTGATAAAAAAATAGGCATATAAACACACAATAATAATATTGCGAATAACAACAATATAATAGATATCAATGCTGTTGTTATTAATAGCAATAGCAGCATTAATATTAATATTCATGCCATGTCATGTTATATCATATTACGATATTAATATATTATCATGAATAATAATAATAATAATATGTGGATACAATAATAATGTGATGTGATATGATATGATACGACATGAAAAATGTAACCAACTGCAGGGAGAGAAGTAACAACACAAGCAATATAATACATGTATAATGATATCAATGCTGTTGTTATTAATAATAGCAGTCTTAATATACTTATTCATTTCATGTCATATGATGATATTATATTATATGAATATATTATTAATATATTGATACAATAATTATCATAATATATGATATGATGTGACACCACAAGAAAAAGGCAACCAACTGTAGGGAGAGAAGGGGTTAACAAATGGGCTTGATTGCATTATTATTATTATTAATAATACTATTAATGCTATTAATAACAAGAATAATAATCCGGTCAAGCCCATTTGTTAACCCTTTCTATCCCTGTGACTGGTGACATTTTCCCCACCCGACCTCCACCAACAGACAGTACTTTTTGACCCTCCCCAATCCATGGGCCCCGATCCCCTGGCACTTTCCCCTTATCCCATAGATTTCAAGGCAAACCAAAGCAAATCCTCCTTGGAAAAGATTGGGCGCCTTTGGTTGGGTATGGCTCCACGCACACACGCAGGTCAAACGATTATGAACTAAAACGCGTTAATAGCAAGAGGGGGAAGTTAATAAGAAACAGAGGCGCGTGGGTTGCCAACAAGGGGGTGGGGAGTGGGGTGGGGGGGTTGTGGTTGAGGGATTTACCCTGGAGCTGGGTGGCTTTTCCAAGAGGTGGACTCTGACATGCCAGAACCACTCTTAAGACCATCAGCCTAATAATAATAATAATAATAATAATAATAATAATAATAATAATAATAATAATAACTGACACTTTAATGTTGACATTTTAACTTACTTCGTGGTTGGGATGTTCAGCTTGGCTTTTATAGCCCATTTTAAGTAGAAACTACTTGTTGCGGGTTTATTGAGTATTTTAGTTAAATTGAGTCTTATTATTATTAACATAATATGTATTAATATAATAATAAATAATATCAAAATTAAATATATTATTATTATTATATAAATAGGAGCCGTGGTGGCGCAATGGGCTAAAAGCCTTGTGCCGGCTGGACTGCTGACCTGAGACGGGGTGAGCTCCTGTCTGTCAGCTCTAGCTTGCAGGAGGGGTCATGAGAGAAGCCTCCCAGCAGGATGGGCAATATCTCTGTGGACGGCCAATTCTCTCACACCAAAAGCGATATATAATTTATTAATATAATAAATATATTATATAAAATTATTATTATTATTATTATTATTATTATTATTATTATTACTATGGAACACACATTTGCACTGCGTGTTTATTGAGTATTTTAGTTAAATTGAGTATTATTATTATTAACATAATATGTATCAATGTAATAAATAATATCAAAATTAAATATATTATTATTATATAAATAGGAGCCGTGGTGGCGCAATGGGCTAAAGCCTTGTGCCGGCTGGACTGCTGACCTGAGACAGGGTGAGCTCCCGTCTGTCAGCTCTAGCTTGCGGGAGGGGGCATGAGAGAAGCCTCCCAGCAGGATGGGCAACGTCTCTCACACCAGAAGCGATATATAATTTATTAATATAATAATAAATATATATTATATATAAAATTATTATTTTATTGTATGACACAGCAAACAAGATAGACATGCTGGATTTCATATCACAAAATCACAAGTCGAACACTTCCCAAGCGTTTAGGACTGTGTGATGTATTTTCGGATGATGCGTGCAGATTGCATTGGTGGTGGTTTGATATTATTACTGTTATATAAACCTTTGTTTTAACTTCTGTTTTATCATCTTCTTGTGTTTTAAACTGTGTATATTGTTTAATGTATTTGTGCTGTTACTTTTGTAACGTAGTGAGCCGCCCCAAGTCCCCACGGGGAGATGGTGGCGGGTATAAATTAAGTTTTATTATTATTATTATTATTATTATTATCATCATCATCATCATCCCACTAGGGTGGCCTTTTGCAGTTGGCAGATCGTTATTATTATTATTATTATTACTACTACTACTACTATGGAACATACATTTGCACTGTTTCTGAGTCTATTGGACCTGCTGATTCCAAAAATGCCCCCAGTTTCCCTCCCATCCGCTCTGGTTTTTGAGAAAGAGGGCACCTGGACCCCTGGAGAACCAGGCTAACCCCAGTCAGTAGGAGGAGGAAACAGGCTCCACGCCACGCGGGACAGAACCCACGTTTACCTTATCGTTCTGATAAGCCGTCACGGCGATGAACTCGGTCTCCGGGAAGACATAGGTCCGGAAAGTGCTGTAAGGGAGCTTGAGGATGTCGTTGGCCCGGACGATGTGGAACCGGGGCTGGTACTTGTGCATGGAGTTCAAGATGGTCTGCTTGGGACACAAACGAAAAAGAAGAGCTGGACTCAGAGGAAAGCAGCCCGTTTCCCTCCCAGAAGTTCCTTCCTTCCGAACTTTTTTCTTCCATGCCAAACTGACTCGGCTGGGTCAAAAACTAACGCTTCAATCGCTCTAATTTTCCTTTCTTCCACAGCTACTAACCCATCTAGGCATGAGATGATAGAGCTAACCTTACTCTACTGATAGATGTCTTTTCTTTGTCAGGCTGACTGATGAGAGCCACGAATCTGAAGCTAAAAGGAGTCCTCATGGACTTTCTGGCCAAAGAAAGTTGTGCAGCTAAGGATTGCTTGGGGATAATGGACATCAGGCAGAGGCGATGGCTCTGGCCCAAGGATTCATCGCCTCACCCACCCTACAGCCCTTCTGATTTGGACCTGTTTGGACCTCTGAAAAGACAATACAGATCCAATGACAGGAATGACTTTAAGTCATGAAGCAAAACCTGATTTTTTCCCCAAATGGGTTAAAGGATGGTCCCGTGTGTACACCTTAATGGTGACTATGTTGAAATGGTTCTTTTGTGTGTAGATACAGTAGAGTCTCATTTATCCAACACTCACTTATCCAACGTTCTGGATTCTCCAACGCATTTTTGTAGTCAATGTTTTCAATGCATTGTGATATTTTGGTGCTAAATTCGTCAATACAGCAATTATTACTACATAGCATTAATGTGTAATGAACTGCTTTTTCTGTCAAATCTGTTGTATAACATGATGTTTTGGTGCTTCATTTGTAATTTGTAAAATCATAACCTATTTTGATGTTTAATAGGCTTCTCCTTAATCTCTCCTTATTATCCAACATATTCGCTTATCCAACGTTCTGCCGGCCCATTTATGTTGGATAAGTGAGACTCTACTGTAGTTCAGGCTATGATCTGTAGCAACTTCTGCAGTTGTAGGTTCATTCCTCAAGTTTTTACGACGCAGGAGGCAAAACTTTTTGACCCACCCTGGTCTAAGATGAAGATTTCTCTCCTTCCTTCCTTCCTTCCTTCCTTCCTTCCTTCCTTCCTTCCTTCCTTCCTTCCTTCCTTCCTTCCTTCCTTCCTTCCTTCCTTCCCTCTCTCCCCTTCCCTCTTTCCCAACCAAGGGCCAGCAGCGAGCCCTAGTGACCTCCTTGGCTGTCCAAATCACTTTTTTCTTTAAAAAAATCTATATAGACAGCATCCGATTTTAGTAAACACAAAGCAGAGCCAAGAGTTTGGAGAGGAAGTTCGGGATTTGCAAACTTGGAGGTCTGCTTGCAAGCCAAACAGTTGTCTTGGAAGGGAGTTGGGGACTGGAAGCAAGCAGAGAGTGCTTCCCTCTCTCTTTCTCTTCTGTTTTTTTTTCCCACACTCCTTTCCTGCCATTTTGCAAGTTCAAGGGGGAAGAAAATGGAGTCTGGGCTCAGGGAGGATTGGGGAACCACCCCCAAACTCTGCTTCGTTTCCAGGAGTTCAGCTCAGGTTTCCTCTCCTGCCATCTATCTATCTATCTATCTATCTATCTATCTATCTACCTACCTACCTACCTACCTACCTACCTACCTACCTACCTATCTATCTCTTTGACTCCTATGGACTTTCTATTTCACACCTAACCGAGTTCTTCAGAGTGAAAGTTCTTAAGAGACAGAGATACAGAGATCACATCCATGCCTACCTACACAGACTGCATATATCACACACACATATTATATACACACACATATATAAATACATACACACACAGATAGACAGAGATATTACATACAGACATATTATTATTGTTATTATTTGAAACACAAGATGAGTCCACAGCAGACACTCTTCTGACTGTTATTATTATTTATTATTGTTGTTGTTATTTATTATTTTATTATGACACAGCAAACAAGATAGATATGCTGGATTTCTTTATTATTATTATTATTATTATTATTATTATTATTATTATTATACATACCCCTTTGGGGGTGATTACTTCCCCCCCCCTTTCCTTCCTCCTTCCTTAATCTAAACGGGATTCGTTTGTATGTGAGATATAGATATATGTGTGTGTGAGAGAGAGATATAATTATGTATACACGCATATCTCACAAAAAACGATATATGTGTGTATATGATTAGATATGTGCGTGTGATATATATATATATATATATATATATATATATATATATATATATAATACAAATATAAACAAATCACGGGCGCACACATATATATCACAAGCAGACAATTCTATACAGATCACGCACATGTATAGATCCCATATAATATATATATATATATATATAGAGAGAGAGATTATATAGACAGATCATATATATATATAGATCACATATATATACAAATACATAGCTCACATGCAGTCATATATGCAGATCACACACATGTATAGATCCCATATAATATATATATAGAGAGATCATATAGACAGACCATATATACACGTATAGATAGAGATATATAGATCACATATATATACAAATACATAGCTCACTTGCAGTCATAGATATATGCAGATCACACACATACATATATATCACAAGCAGACACACATATATACAGATCACACGCATGTGAATGAGAGAGAATCATATATACACGTATAGATAGAGATATATAGATATATAGATCACATACATAGCTCACTTGCAGTCATAGATATATGCAGATCACACACACACATATATATCACGAGCAGACACACATATATACAGATCACACGCATGTGAATGAGAGAGAGAGAATCATATATACACGTATAGATAGAGATATATAGATATATAGATCACATACATAGCTCACTTGCAGTCATAGATATATGCAGATCACACACACACATATATATCACGAGCAGACACACATATATACAGATCACACGCATGTGAATGAGAGAGAGAGAATCATATATACACGTATAGATAGAGATATATAGATATATAGATCACATACATAGCTCACTTGCAGTCATAGATATATGCAGATCACACACACATATATATATCACGAGCAGACACACATATATACAGATCACACGCATGTAAATGAAAGAGAGAGAATTATATATACACGTATAGATAGAGATATATAGATATATAGATCACATACATAGCTCACTTGCAGTCATAGATATATGCAGATCACACACACACATATATCTCTATCTACAGAGACACACTCTCTTTTTCGCTCTTCCTTCCTCTAAAGGGGATTCGGCAAAGCGAGGCCAAAGGGAAAGCTCGGGCGCCGGTTTCGCTTTCCAGCCGAAGGGTCTTTTCTGTGATTCTCTGTCTCTGTGGTTAAGGAGACAGAGCCCCTCGGGGGCCAAGAGGCCAAGCGAAGGGGTCAGAAGAAGGGGCCAGGGGTTCCCCTCCCTCCTCCCCCCCCAACCAAACAGTTTTGGGAACTCTCCCGGCGAATGTCTTGCGGGAAAGCGGCTCGGCCCGGCGGGAAGGCCCGAACACAGCCCAGACACAGCCAAACCAAACAGCAAACATTACAACAGAACCAAACAGTAAAGGAAAACAAAATACAGTCCTGTTATTATTGTGTTGTGGAAGACTTTCATGGCCGGAATCACTGGGTTGCTGTTAGTTTTTCGGGCTGTCTAGCCATGTTCTAGAAGCATTCTCTCCTGACGTTTTGCCTGCCTCTGTGGCTGGCACCTTCAGAGCCACAGAGGCAGGCGAAAGGTCAGGAGAGAATGCTACTAGAACGCATTGGCCATACAACCGGGGAACCACACAACATCCCAATGATTCCGGCAGCGAAAACCTTCGACAATATACAGTAGAGTCTCGCTTATCCAACGTAAACGGGCCGGCAGAATGTTGGAAAAGCGAATATGTTGGATAATAAGGAGAGATTAAGGAAAAGCCTATTAAACATCAAATTAGGTTATGATTTTACAAATTAAGCACCAGAACATCATGTTTAACAATAAATTTGACAGAAAAAGTAGTTCAATAAGCAGTAATGCTATGTAGTAATTACTGTATTTATGAATTTAGCACCAAAATATCATATATTGAAAACATTGACTACAAAAATGCGTTGGATAATCCAGAACGTTGGATAAGCGAGTGTTGGATAAGTGAGACTCTACTGTAATAATAATAATACACTTGGGAAGTGTTCGACTTGTGATTTTGTGATATGAAATCCAGCATATCTTGTTTGCTGTGTCATAATAATAATAATAATAACACAACAACAATAATTTAACATTGTGTTATTATAAAACGTTAATAATAGTAATGGTATTTTTTTCGTGTCAGGAGCAACTGGAGTTGCTTCTGGAATGAGAGAATTGGCCGTCTGCAAGGACGTTGCCCACGGGACACCCGGATGTTTTTGATGTTTTTACCATCCTTGTGGGAGGCTTCTCTCATGTCCCCGCATGGAGATGGAGCTGACAGAGGGAGCTCATCCACACTCTCCCCGGATGGGATTCGAACCTGGCAGCCTTCAGGTCAGCAACCCAACCTTCAAGTCACAAGGTTTTTATCCCCTAGGCCACCGAAGGCTCCAATAATAGTAATAATAATAATATATTGTCGAAGGCTTTCACTGCCAGAATCACTGGGATGTTGTGTGATTTCCCGGTTGTAAGGCCAATGCAGTCTAGTAGCATTTTCTCCTGACTTTTCGCCTGCCTATTATTATTATTATTATTAACGTTTTATAATAACACAATTGAAAATTATTATTATTATTATTATTATTATTATTCATAATAATACAATGCCTTCTAGCAGCATTTTCTCCTGACGTTTCTCCTGTCTCGGTGGCTCTGATAATGTCAGCCACAGAAGCAGGCAAAATAATAATAATTTCGTATCACAAAATCACAAGTCGAACACTTCCCAAGCGTATCTATTTTGTTTGCGGTGTCATGCTATGTTGTTGTGTCAATAATAATAATAATGAAGTTTTATAATACAATTTAAAATAATTATTATTCATAATAATAATACAATGCCTTCTAGCAGCATTTTTTCCTGACATTTCTCCTGCCTCTGTGGCTCTGATAATGTCAGCCACAGAAGCAGGCAAAATAATAATAATAATAATAATAATAATAATAATAATAATAATAATGAAGTTTTATAATACAATTTAAAATTATTATTATTCATAATAATAATACAATGCCTTCTAGCAGCATTTTCTCCTGACGTTTCTCCTGCCTCTGTGGCTCTGATAATGTCAGCCACAGAAGCAGGCAAAATAATAATAGAATCATAGAATCATAGAATAGTAGAGTTGGAAGAGACCCATGGGCCATCCAGTCCAACCCCCTGCCAAGAAGCAGGAAATCGCATTCAAAGCAGAAGCAGGCGAAATAATAATAATGAATTTTTATAATACAATTTAAAATTATTATTATTAATGATAATAATACAATGCCTTCTAGCAGCATTTTCTCCTGACGTTTCTCCTGCCTCTGTGGTTCTGATAATGTCAGCCACAGAAGCAGGCAAAATAATAATAATAATGAAGTTTTATAATATAATTTAAAATTATTATTATTAATGATAATAATACAATGCCTTCTAGCAGCATTTTCTCCTGACGTTTCTCCTGCCTCTGTGGCTCTGACAATGTCAGCCAAAGAAGCAGGCGAAATAATAATAATAATAATAATGAAGTTTTATAATACAATTTAAAATAATTAATAATTAATAATAATAATAATAAAGTAAAGAGTGCCGATTTCCCTCCCCAAAGTAATTTGAAAACACTTACGAATCCGTGCTTGTCGGAGATGTTGTTGGTGAGCTTGAGCTTGTGGAAAGTGACCACCTTGGACATCCACTGCTCGCCGGTGGCCGGGCTGTCCGGGTGGATGTACATCCGTTTGGGCATCTCCGGGTCGGCCTTCCCGGCCACCATCCAGCGGGAATTGTGGAACTTGTAGCGACAGTCGTCGGCCGCCACAATATCCATCAACAAGATGTATTTGGCCTTCTTATCCAGGCCGGTGCAGCGGACTTTAAAGGGGGGAAACATTCTCCTACAGGGGGCCAAAGGCAAGGAGATCAGGATGATGATGATAATGATGATAATAATAATAATAATAACCAGTGCAGGTGGTCCCGGTGGTGATGGGCACACTGGGTGCCATGCCAAAAGATCTCAGCCGGCATTTGGAAACAATAGACATTGACAAAATTACGATCTGCCAGCTGCAAAAGGCCACCCTACTGGGATCTGCACGCATCATCCGAAAATACATCACAGAGTCCTAGACACTTGGGAAGTGTTTGACTTGTGGTTTTGTGAAATGAAATCCAGCATATCTATCTTGTTTGCTGTGTCATAAAATAATAATAATAATAATAATAATAATAATAATAATAATAATAATAATAATAATACACCAGAGTCACATCCCCCCAAAAGAGGAGAGTGAAAGCAAGCTTCAACTGACTCCCAAACAAGCAAAAGCCAAGGATTTTCTTCTTAAGAGTTTTCTGACTCCTTTGAAGTTTGAAGTTATTAGACAGAAGGGGAGGAAGAAGAAAAAAAGAAGCACAAAGAAGAGCCCATTTCTTTGCGGAAACTTTTTCCCCAGGATCCAAAGTCTCCCGAAGAAGCTGGAGTGGGATTGTTTTGTTTTCTCTCTTTCCGAGCCCGTGTTTCCGGAAAGGTTCGGCGTGTGTTTTCCTCGCAGTTTGCAAGGTTAGTTTGAGAAGGAAACAACAACCAGGGAAAGAAAGAAGACAGTGGAGGAGAAAAAGTTGTGGTAGGGCTGCTCAAGAGAAGGCCCGCTTTAAAGACAAGGAACACACTTGGAAGCGGTTTAGAAGAAGCAAAAGAAGCCAGTTGGGGTCTTTATCTGGGAGATGATTAATATATTATATTATATTATTGTACTATACTATATTATTATTATTATTATTATTATTATTATTATTATTATTATTATTATTATTATGCCTTTGTTATATTATATGATTATACTATATTATTAGGCCATTGTTATATTATTATACCATACCATAACATACCATATTATTATGTCATTGTGATATCATATTATTATACTAAACTATACTGTAGCATACTATATTGTCATCGTGATATTATATTATTATACTATACTATGCAATTATTATATTATATCACATTATTATACTATACCGTACCATACCATACCATAATGTCATTGTGATATTATATTATATTATTATACTATGCTATACTGTACCATACTATACCATAATGTCATTGTGATATTATATTATATTATTATACTATATTATACCGTATTATCATGCCATTATTATATTATATAATTATACTATACTATACTGTACCATACCATAATGTCATTGTGATATTATATTATATTATACTATATTATACCGTATTATTATGCCATTATTATATTATTATACTATACTGTACCATACCATAATGTCATTGTGATATTATATTATTATACTATACTATACCATATTATTATTCCATTATTATATTATACTATACTATACTATACCATATTAATATGCCATTTTTATATTCTATTCTATTATTATACTATACTTTACTATATCATGTTATTATGCCATTGTTATATTCTATTATCTGCTTATATTATATTATGTTATATATATATATATAAATATGTAAT
Organism: Anolis carolinensis; assembly: GCF_035594765.1. Lineage (NCBI taxonomy): Eukaryota > Metazoa > Chordata > Lepidosauria > Squamata > Anolidae > Anolis > Anolis carolinensis. The sequence continues at coordinate 7,794,388 of NC_085847.1, forward strand.
ATTTTAAAATTATTTTTAGAATACTTGCAAACCCTGGGCCTCAAACTGGAACCACGCCAAAAATAATAATAATAATAATACACACACTCAAATGAATTCTAAACCCGTTTGCTTGAAACTCAACACGTTTTTCCCCCTCTTTCTTAGGGAAAAGTTGGAGAAAAAAAGGGGTGATTTCGGAGCAGATTTCCAGCGGGAACGGTTCCACTTTCAAGAGGGAAAAAGCTTCGGAAACAGGGTTTGAATGAGTTTTGCCGCCTCAAAGTTTTAGTAGACATTTCGGATGCGATTTCGGGCGGCTTCGTATGCACAAAACCGGGAACTTTCCCTCTCTGGAGAAAGTTTCCCTGCAGAAGATCTGGAGACCTTGAAATGCATAGTTTCTGCAGATTCTCCATGACAAAAACATGGACACTTTCCATGTATACTATCTGGAGCACCGAACTAAGAACTGGGGGGTTTTCGGTGCTGAAAAGACCCAATACCTCCAGTTTGGAGAGTTTCTTATATGCTGTCTGGAGGGGTTTATTTACATGCCTAAGACCCGTAGAGTTTTCAGTGCCTACTCTCTGCAGAGTTTTCAATGCATGTTAGATTTAGCTATAGATCAATGTGCACAATCTGGAGACATTTAGGTGCATTTTTAAAGAAATCTCCAGTTGCATATAAATTGGAGACTTTTCAAGGCTATACTATCTGGAGATCTTTCAATGTTTTTATCTTGTATGGGACACTGAATGCCTGTCTTGTTTTGAAAGCCGCCTTGAGCCCATTTATTAATTATTATTAATAATAATACTAATTAATAATAATAATAAGTCCCCTTATTATTATTGTTGTTGTTAAAATAGTCTAAAGACTTTAACTACCTATTATCTGGAGAGGATATGGATTATGAATATTGTCAGCACCCTTTGCACACCTACTATCTGGAGTTTTTGAAGTGTATTCAACCTGAGTGTGTGGACTTTCTGCAAACTTGAAAGTCTGGGAATGTTGACATGGAGGGAGACTACACGTGCACGTGTGTGTGTGCATATATATGTGTGTGTCTACGTATGTATGAGTGTGGAAACACTCTCCAACCTTGTTGGGCACCAAGAGGGCAGGTTGAAGCCAAAGTGTCTCCTTCCAGCCAAGGGAAAAGGGGAGGAGGGCGTCCTAGTGCGCATGCGCGGGTGGGCATCCCTCACTCTCTGTGCTCTTCCCAGGTCACCCCCCCCCCCCCCCAAAAAAACTTTTCAAGTCCCATGAAGAGGCGGAAGGGCTTGCAAGCTGCACCCAAGATGTATCACTCCTAGAGAGAGACACACACAGAGAGATATTTCTTTAGAAGGTTCCCCTCAACCCTCCTAGGGTTGCCTCGGGTGGAGTGGCCTCGGGTGAACCAGGCCAGGCTTTTCCCAGGTCAATCCCTGATCCCTCCCTTTCCAAAAAAATATAAATATCTTGGAGAGCCAGGAGGGCTAAAGAAACTCCTATCAAGAGAGAGATGCAGATAGATACATATTGTATTTTCACTTGGTATCCATGGCACACATATATAATTGTGTGCTTTATTATGGTGATGATTATTTTTGAGTCCCTATGGGGAGGAAGGTGGGATACAAATTATTATTATTATTATTATTATTATTATTATTATTATTATTATTATTATTATTATTATTTATAGGCCACTCTATCTCCCCATAAATGATAGATATGTAGGCATGTAGATATTTCAATAGATATGTAGGTAAAGAAGTGACTTACAGATATGTTGGTAGATAGAGATGTAGGCAGGTAGGTAGATATATAGGTAGTTAAGTAGATATATCAATAAATATATAGGTAGGTATGTAGGAAGGAAGGTAGACATTTCAATAGGTAGGTAGGTAGGTAGATATGTAGGTAGGAAGTTAGGTAGATATTTAAATAGACATCTAGATAGAAAGATATGTATGAAGATAGGTAGACCTTTAGATAGGCAGATAGATATGTTGGTAGTTAGGTAGATATTTATGTACCATAGATAGATATGTAGGAAGGTAGGTAGACCTTTAACTAGATAGGTAGGTAGATAGACATGTAGATAGATGAGTAGGTATTTAAATAGGAAGAAAATAGATATGTAGCTAGCTAGCTTGGTAAATTTGTGATAGGACATCCATGTTAGAGTCAAGAAGTTTCAACTTCTGGAGAACCATCACAATTGGGTCGTGTGTGTCCCCTCCACAATTCCCTCTCAGCTGTGGCTTCATCTTAGAGTTGAACCAAGTTTTGAGGCTGTGTGGATGTTTTCAATCTTTCTTTTGCATGTCCTTGTGTGTGGGTTTGAATGCTACACATTGGAAGCATGAGTGGCCAAGATCCTGCCTCAGAGCTGGGTGGATATCACCCCAAATCTGTGGAGTGACATATGGAGCCTGGGGTCCTGTGAGTGACAAATACCAGGGTGGGTCAAAAAGTTGTGCTTCCTGGGTCATGAAAAACATTCTGAATGAACCTAGAAGAGCAGAAGTTGCTCCAGATCGAAGCCTACACAAATCCACCTTTCCGTTTGTACACATTGGTGCCATAGTTTAACCCAGGGGACATCTAAATAGACAATTTTGGAAAACATGACCCATTTTTTTATCTTGTCAGAAGCGACTTGAGAACCGACTGCAGGTCGCTTCTGGTGTGCGAGAATTGGCTGTCTACAGAGACGTTACCCATGGATGTGTTTACCATCCTGCTGGGAGGCTTCTCTCACGTCCCTTGGTGACCCACGATTTTACCATCATTGAATCTGAAAACACCTAGGTTGTGAGTTTTTCACAGGTCCAGAAAGACAACCGAGGTGATGCCTGGGTGAAAGTTGAACGGGTAGTTTTGTGTCCAACCTGTGGGTCGCCAAGGTGCTTTTGGCCTACAACTCCCAGAAACCCAAGCTGTTAGGACTTCTGGGAGTTGAAGGCCAAAACATCCGGGTGTAGAGCAAGTTTGGGCCAACTTGGGCCCTCCAGGTGTTTGGACTTCAACTCTCACAATTCCTAACAGCCTATCGGCTGTTAGGAATTGTGAGAGTTGAAGTCCAAACACCTGGAGGGCCCAAGTTGGAGAGGAGAGTTCAAGCTATGTCCTGGAGCAACTTCTGCTGTGGTGTTGAATCATGACCCGGGAGGCAAAACTTGGATCGTTTGGGGCTGAGGCGGAGGTCTGAGCAGGACCCCTCTCTCGGCCTCTGTCTTACCTGCCGGACTTGGTGATGACCATCTCGGTGCCGCGCTTGTGGAACTGCTCCCAGAGCTCCTTGGCTTCCAGGTGGACCTTGGGGTCGTCCTCGACGGGGGGCTCGTCCTCGGGCTCGAGGCTCTTGAGGGGCCCCCGCAGGTGGGCGGCGGCGGCGGCGGCGGCGGCGGCCTGGCTGCCCAGGCTGGAGAAGGGCATGGCGTCGGCGGCGCCCACCAGCTGCTCCATGAGGGGCTTGGCGAGCGCGCCGGGCAGGGAGAGGGCGGTGGCGGCGCCGGGGGGCAGGGCCAGGGCCGGGAAGAAGGGCGGCGGGTGGCCCAGGACGGCGCTCATGGCGAAGTCCGGGCCCCGGTGGGGCAGGAAGGGGTGGTAGGCCATGCTGGGCGAGCCGGGGGGCAACCACACGGGCTCTCTCATGGGCAGGCCCCGCACGGACGGCCTCGGGGGCTCATGGGGGGCGGGGGCGGCCCAGCAGCGGAGAAGGAAGCCAAGCGCAACGGGGACGGCTGGACTACAATCCCCCAAACTCTGGACTCGACGTGGAAAGCATGGCCGGGCTTAAACACCCCGAAAGCGCCCAAACCAAGGCATCGCGTTCGGATCCTTCTTCTCCTTCTCCTTGTCTTCTCCAGAACCCGAAGTTCCGAGTCTGTGCGCTTCCGTGTCCTTCTTGAATTTCCTCCCTCTCTTCTTGTCTTTCCAGACGAAGCGAGGCTCAGTGGAGATCTTCTCTGCTTCCAAACCAGCCGCGGTTCTTCCTGCCTCGCGTCCGAGCCCCGCCGTTCTTCTTGCCCGGCGTCCGAGCCCCGCGGTTGTTCCTGCCCGGCGTCCGAGTCCCGGCACTCCGGCCCAGAGCCCAAGACGGGACCGAAGGGAGAGCAGACACGAAGCAGAGAGAGAGAGAGAGAGAGAGGGGTCCTTCGCCCTGGGTCAGCGCGTGCCTCTCTCGCTCCGCCGCTGCCTCGCTCCGGATTGTATGGCCGCCGCGTGTGAGGTTGGAGGGCAGCGGCGGCATCCTTGATTGGCTCTTTGACGCTTTCGGACCAATTGTGTGCCTCCATAGGCGTGGTTTTGACAGCTCCCGCGGAGGGGGAACCCGGAGGGGGGTGGAGGAAGGAAGGAAAGAGAGAGAGAGGGAGAGAGAGGGAGAGAAAGAGGGAGAGAGAGAAGGTGTCGGACGCGGTCACGCCGCCGGAGCCCCAGCGAAGATGTCAACAGGAGCGCAGGCGAGGGAGGGGAGCAGGGAGGGAGCCAGAGGGAGGGGGGCGAGGGGAGGGAACAGCCGGGAACAGCCGCCGCCGCTGCTTCAGCAAGTGAAGGCGAGAGGAACAGCGCGAGCCGCCAAGGCAGACGCCTCTAGGGGGCGCCCAAGAGATCCCACAGGAGCCCCCCAAAGTGCCGGGAGTGGGCGAAAGAAACTTCGCCAACACTTTCTACACACACAGCGTTGAAGTTTCTTTCTCTCACCCCCCTGGGTCTTCATTATTATTATTATTTTATTATGACACAGCAAATAAGATAGATATGCTGGATTTCACATCACAAAATCACAAGTCGAACACTTCCCAAGTGTCTAGGACTGTGTGATGTATTATTATTATTATTATTATTATTATTATTGTATGACACAGCAAACAAGATAGACATGCTGGATTTCATATCACAAAATCACAAGTCGAACACTTCCCAAGCGTTTAGGACTGTGTGATGTATTATTATTATTATTATTATTATTATTATTATTGTATGACACAGCAAACAAGATAGACATGCTGGATTTCATATCACAAAATCACAAGTCGAACACTTCCCAAGCGTTTAGGACTGTGTGATGTATTATTATTATTATTATTATTATTATTATTATTGTATGACACAGCAAACAAGATAGATATGCTGGATTTCGTATCACAAAATCACAAGTCGAACACTTCCCAAGTGTCTAGGACTGTGTGATGTATTATTATTATTATTATTATTATTATTATTATTGTATGACACAGCAAACAAGATAGATATGCTGGATTTCGTATCACAAAATCACAAGTCGAACACTTCCCAAGCGTTTAGGACTGTGTGATGTATTATTATTATTATTATTGACACAATAATATTGATACTAATATAATGTAATACAATATTATACTAATAATAATACAATATAATAATATTAATTATATATTATATCTTAAATGTAATATTACTAATAATGTTGAAGTTTCTTTCTCTCAACCCCTGGCTCTCCATTATTATTATTATTATTATTATTATTATTATTATTATTCACGCAAAGATATATAATATATAATATATTGTATATACTTCTAATATTGATAATAATATTACAATGTAATACAATATTATACTAATAATAATATTAATTCTGTATTATATATCAAATGTAATATTACTAACAATGTTACCATAGAATGATATAGTACAATATAGTAATTATTATTGACACAAAGATATATAATATATAATATATTGCATATTCTTATAATATTGATAATAATATTACAATGTAATACAATATTATACTAATAATAATATTAATTCTATATTATATATCAAATGTAATATTACTAATAATGTTACCATAGAATGATATAGTACAATATAGTAATTATTATTGACACATATATAATATATTGTATATACTCATAATATTGATAATATACTATACATTAAATGTAATATTACTAATAATATTGCCATAGAATGATATAGTACAATATAGTAATTTAATGCTTATATTGTGCTATGCTAATAATATATTGTATGTACATTTGATTTGTAAGCCGCTCTGAGTCCCCTTCGGGGTGAGAAGAGCGGGATATAAATGTAGTAAATAAATAAATAAAGACATAGTATGACACAGCAAATGAGATATATATGTTAGATTTCGTATCACAAAATCACAAGTCGGGCACTTCCCAAGAGTTTAGAACTGTGTGATTATTATTATTATTATAGCTATTGTATTATATTATTATGATATGCATTATTATATTATTGTTGCATCATATTATATTATAATATAGTATTATAATACTATTGTATTACTATATTATTTATTATTATAGTATTATATTATGATATTATATAGATACATGTACACAACAACACAGCACACAAGCACTGTTAGGTCCAAGTGTCTCTGAATATCGAGCTCTTCCCATGGATATTAGAGGTATAATGTTATTATATTAGTGTTAATATTTATATTATTATTTTGGTGTGTGTTGCAGCATACATTCCCCCCGTAAAGAAATTAAATACATGTGGCCCGAGCTGAGCTATTATTATTATTACTATTATTATTTTGGTGTGGGACTTTAAGTGACTCGGGCTGAGCTATTATGATGATGAGATTATGTAACAATTTTAAAAAATATATATTTGTTCCTGGTTTGAAAGTGTTCTTTCCTCTTTCATTGTGCGGTCCTGACTCTGAAACGAGTTGTTCTACTTCAGGAACTTCTCCAAACAGAGGCTGAATCGGTTGAGAGACTCTAGAGCTGTGCATTGAAAAACTATCTCAAAATATGCTGCAAAGACAAAGTTTGTGCCATTTAATAAACTTTTTTCCCTATGTCGTTATGATAGAACCAATTAGGAAATGACACTTATAACCCAGGAACAAAAAACTGTGTTCCATAATGTTATTATTACGGTATTATTATTACTATTAGTAGTAGTATTTTGGTGTGGGGGTCTGTGTTAGAACACGAAAAAGCACACACACCCCTTGAATAAACGTGGGACCCTAAGTGGCTGGGGCTGACCTGTTATTATTATTATTATTAGTAGTAGTAGTAGTAGTAGTAGTAGTAGTAGTAGTAGTATTTTGGTGTGGAGGGTGTGTTAGAACACCAAGATGCACACATTCCCCTTCAATATGGACGCTGAATGGCTCAGGTTGTCCACTTATTATTATTGATATTATTAATATTTATAATAATAATTATTTTTTATTCCCTTAGGCTCGGTTTTCATTTCCTCACTTTCAGGGAAGAAGAAAGGCAGAAGGAGAGAAAAAGGAGGTTGAGGAGAGTTTCTTACACACTCCCCGGCGTGTATTTCTCCCACTTTCCTGCTTTGTGCTTCAATCCTTCATTATTATTATCATTATCATTATTATTTTATTTTATTATGACACAGCAAGCAAGATAGATATGCTGGATTTCATATCTGTTGTTGTTGTTGTCGAAGGCTTTCATGGCTAGAATAACTGGGTTGCTGTGCGTGTTCCGGGCTGTCTGGCCATGTCCCAGAAGCATTCTCTCCTGAAGTTTCGCCCACATCTAGGGTTGTGAAGTCTGTTGGAAACGAGGCAAGTGGGGTTTATATTATATCCCTGTGGAATAATGTCCACTAGGGTGGGAGAAAGAACTCTTGTCTGCTGGGGACGTTGCCACTGGCCGCCTTGATGAGCACTGAATAGCCTTGCAGCTTCGAGGCCTGGCTGCTTCCTGCCTGGGGGAATCCTTGGTTGTTACTATTATTATTGTTGTTGTTGTTATTGCCGTTGTTGCTGCTGTTATTTAAAGGGAAATGTGTGCAAAACAGTCACCAGAAGGACTTCTATTTCGCTTTGCTTTCCAAAAGTAGACTCAGGGAACACATTCCCTTCCAGGGCATCCCCGGTCTCGTTCGGATCTCTCTCTCTCTCTCTCTCTCTCTCTCTCTCTCTCTCTCTCTCTCTCTCTCTTTCTTTTTTCTTTTGCCTCCAGATGGATGGGACGATCGGGTGGGCTTCCCCTTCCCCCCCTTCTCCCCCTCTTGAAGGATGAGCGCTCACATTCCTCTCTCTCTTTCTACCCCCCCCCCCCCTCCATTTTCCCAGCAGAGAAGCCTTGCCTTAGAGAGCGCAGGGATGCCTAGGGAGAGACAGCCACGGAGGTGAGTGGGCAAAAAAAAACCCGCGTGGGAGGCCTCACTGGAGACCTAGGGGTCTTGTTTCTCTAGGGTGGCCGGAGGCGTGCAATGGGTGCCCCACCAAAGCCTCTCCCTGCTCCTGTCCTCTCTCCTACCTTCTGCCAAGGCACCTATAGAGTTGCCAACTGGTTTGCTGGGGGTGGGCTCCTGTGCCAAGGTCCTTGGCATGCAGAAGTCGGGCACCTGTGCCTTCTGGCTGGGCACTTGGGAGATGCGCCCTTCTGCCAGTCACAAAGCTGCATCTTTTGGGGGATGCCAAAGCGAGGGGGGCACGAATGGGGAAGCGGCATTAAGTAATGAATGGAGAAGGGCATGAAATGGGTCGAGGACTATTAATAGCACTATTATTACGACTATTATTACGAATGGCCTGCTTTTACTTCAATTGAGGCACAAAGCGGGGTAGGCATGACATGGAGGATGGCATCCATTGGGAAGCAGCGATGAGCCATGGGTTTAGGATGGCATGAAATGGGTCAGGGATTATTATCACTACTACTATTATTTATTTATTTATTTATTATTAATATCCTGCTTTTATCCCAATTGATATACAGGACATGGGGGATGGCATCAGTTGGGAAAGGGATCCAGGATGGAATGAAATGTGTCTAGGATTGTTATTATTATTATTATTTAATATCCTGCCTTTATCTCAATTGATATAAAATACATGGAGGATGGCATCAGTTGGGAAGCAGCGATGAGCAATGGCTCTAGGATGGCATGAAATGGGTCTAGGATTATTATTATTATTATTATGGTTATTATTATTATTATTTAATATCCTGCCTTTATGTCAATTGATATAAAACACATGGAGGATGGCATCAGTTGGGAGGCAGCTATGAGCAATGGCTCTAGGATGGCACGAAATGGGTCTAGGATTATTAGTATTATTATTATTTAATATCCTGCCTTTCTCTCAATTGATATAAAAGACATGGAGGATGTCATCAGTTGGGAGGCAGTGATGAGCAATGGCTCTAGGATGGCATGAAATGGGTCTAGGATTATTATTATTATTATTGTTATTATTATTACTGTATTTAATATCCTGCCTTTATCTCAATTGATATAAAACACATGGAGGATGGCATCAGTTGGGAGGCAGCGATGAGCAATGGCTCTAGGATGGCACGAAATGGGTCGAGGATTATTATTAATGATATTATTAATATTTGTTCATGGGACAGTTGCGTCCTGCTTTTATATATGGAGGATGGCATCAGTTGGGAGGCAGATGAGCAGTGGGGTCAGGATGGCATGAAATGGGTCGAGGATTAATAATAATAATATCTTGCTTTAATCTCAATGGATATACAAGATAAGGTGGATGGCATCAGCTGGGAAGCAGCGATGAGCAATGGCTCTAGGATGGCACGAAATGGGTCGAGGATTATTATTAATGATATCATTAATATTTGTTCATGGGACAGTTGCATCCTGCTTTTATATATGGAGGATGGCATCAGTTGGGAGGCAGATGAGCAGTGGGTCTAGGATGGCATGAAATGGGTCGAGGATTATTATTATTATTAATAATAATATCCTGCTTTAATCTCAATGGATATACAAGATAAGGTGGATGGCATCAGCTGGGAAGCAGCGATGAGCAATGGCTCTAGGCTGGCATTAGGGATTATTATTGTTGCTATTATTCTTAATAATAATATTAATAATATCCTGTTTTTATCTCAGTTTGGGACTTTTTGGTGTAATGTATCCGGCAGGGAAGGGGTCTCAAGGGCAGGGAGGGAGAGAGGGGGCCGAGGAAGGCTCCTGTGTGGGAAAGACACGTGTAGAAGGATTCCCACGCGCGGAGGCTGGCCCTAGGAGAAGGGGTGTGCGCGTGTGAGTGTGTCAGGAGCCTGCAGAAAGGGACCTTTCACGCGATTAGTTCTTGGGCCAGTTGCATTTTCTGGAGGGCCGGGGCGAAGAGCCCCTTGGCGCCAGGAGGGGAGGGGAAGGGGCGGCGAGGAGAAGGGAGTCGCTTTCCTCCAAATCTCCTCTTGAGTCCCCTTGAAAAGAGAGAGAAAGAAGGGAATCTATGCTGCAGCAAACCAACATTTTAAAAAAAAAGTTTCCGAAGGAAAGGGAAATCCTTAGGAACTATTCCAGGAAAAGCCAGCCTGACTCTTGCATCCTAAAGGCTTCTCTCTCCCCTCGACCCTTCCAGCTGCACTGGAGAAGGAATGCGGTTTAGCCCCCCACTTGGACTGGCATCCTGGGAGTTGCACTTTGCAACAGTTCTCTGCCCAAAGAGAGCTGGGGACTCCTCAAACTACACCTCCTAGTTTAGGGGAGGAAGAGAAGACCTTGTCAAACTACAACTCCCAAAGGAGAACCATCGAAGGGGAGGGAAAAGAGGGGAAACTTCTCCAAATCAAGCAAGTATTTGGAGAAGGCTCTGTTCCCCATTATGAGGTTATTATTATTATTATTATTATTATTATTATTATTATTATTATTATTATTATTTTATGACACAGCAAACAAGATAGATATGCTGGATTTCGTATTTATTATTATTATTATTATTATTATTTTCGTGTCAGGAGCAACCTGAGTTGCTTCTGGAGTGAGAGAATTGGCCGTTTGCAAGGACGTTGCCCAGGGGACATTGCCGGATATTTTAATGTTTTACCATCCTCTCATGTCCCCGCATGGAGCTGGAGCTGATAGAGGGAGCTCATCCGCGCTTTCCCCGGGTGGGATTCGAACCTGGCAGCCTTCAGGTCAGCAACCCAACCTTCAAGTCACAAGGCTTTTATCCCCTAGGCCACCGAAGGCTCCGTATTATTATTATTAATTCATGCAGTCATGCCAGCCACATGACCTTGGAGGCGTCTCCGGACAACGCTGGCTCTTCGGTTTAGAAATTGAGAAGAGCACCAACCCCCAGAGTCAGACACGACTAGACTTAATGTCAGGGGAAAACCTTTACCTTTACCTATTAATTCTAATGACATTAATAATAATAATAATAATAATAATAATAGAATTAATTATAATTAATATAATAATAATACTTTATTTATAACCCGCTTTATCTCCCCCGAGGGGACTCAGGGAGGTTGGGTCTAGGCTGGCATGAAAGAGGTCGAAGATTATTACTATTATTTATTAATATCCTGCTTTTACCTCAATTGATATACAAGATAGGGAGGATGGCATCAGTTCTAATCATTAGAATTAGAGTTATCATTATAATTATAAAATTCTAATAACATTCTTAATTTTAATCACATCATTACTATTGATCGTAATGTTATTAGAATTAATAATAATTAATAATTAGAATAATAACTAGGATTAATAATAATTAATTAATTCTATCAAAATTATTGTTAATAATAATGGTAAGGATAGTAATAATGTTATTAGAATTAATTCAGTTTGACACTTGAACTGCCATGGCTACAAATCCCAGGATTCCATAGCATGGAGGCAAGGTCGTTCAGGGGCAGTCAACCCGCGTTATTTTGACAGTGGAGACGCACCTCATGGCTTCCCCTTTGCAGCCCCATGTAAGGCAGTTTGAATGACTGCATTATAAAGTCGAGTTAGATTCAGCTTCGTTTGAGAATGTCATACCACCCCAAAAAACCAATTTCCACTTCGGTAATTCACTATGCCTCGTTTGTTTGTTTGTTTTTCCTATGGAAAGAAAGAAAACTTTAGTCTCCAAAGTGTCTCCAAGTTTTTTTCTCTTTTTCTCCCTTTCTTTGGCTCATATGTATGGCTTTCCTGGTTGGTTTCCTTCCTTTTCTTTCCTTTTCCCCTCCTTCGGTTTCCTCCTTCACTCCTTTTCTTCCTCCCGTCTTTATATCTCTCTGTTTCTTTCTTCCCTTCTTCTTCCTTTTCTTCCAAGGAGTAGGGAAAAGGAGAACCAAAGGGGAGGGAGAGGAGAAAGGAGGAGGAAGAAATGAGACAAGAAAGAAAGAAAGAGGAATAAGAAGGGAAGGCGCATCTACACTGGAGAATGAATGCAGTTTGATAGCGCTTCAGCTGCCATGGCTCAAAGAAGTAAGAAAAGAACAGAAAGAGGAGAGAAGGAAGTTGGTCAAGCAAAGAAGAGGAGAGGGAGAAAGAAGTGGTGTCCCGAGTCCCTATCGGGATAAAGGCGGGATAGAAATGAAGAAAGAGGAGAAGAAGGAGATGGAGATGGAGGAGGAGGAGATGGAGATAGATGGAGATGTAGATTGAGGAGAAGATGGACATGGAGGAGGAGATGGAGATAGATGGAGATGTAGATTGAGCAGAAGATGGACATGGAGGAGGAGATGGAGATAGATGGAGATGTAGATTGAGGAGAAGATGGACATGGAGGAGGAGATGGAGATAGATGGAGATGTAGATTGAGGAGAAGATGGACATGGAGGAGGAGATGGAGATAGATGGAGATGTAGATTGAGGAGAAGATGGACATGGAGGAGGAGATGGAGATAGATGGAGATGTAGATTGAGGAGAAGATGGACATGGAGGAGGAGATGGAGATAGATGGAGATGTAGATTGAGGAGAAGATGGACATGGAGGAGGAGATGGAGATAGATGGAGATGTAGATTGAGGAGAAGATGGACATGGAGGAGGAGATGGAGATAGATGGAGATGTAGATTGAGGAGAAGATGGACATGGAGGAGGAGATGGAGATAGATGTTTTTATTGGATAACTGTTTTATTGCTGTGTTTTGATATTTGATTGTTTTATCGGGCAAGGCCCCATGTAAGCCGCCCCGAGTCCCTTCGGGGAGATGGGGCGGGGTATAAAAATAAAGTTATTATGATTATGATTATGATTATGATTATTATTATTATTATTATTATTATTATAGATGGAGATGGAGGATGAGGAGGAGATGGACATGGAGATAGATGGAGATGGAAGATGAGGTGGACATGGACATGGAGGAGGAGGACATGGAGGAGGACATGGAGGAGGAGATGGAGAAGGAGGAGAAGTAGGAGAAGGAGAACAGGAGGAGGAGAAAGATAAATAAAAAGAAAACAATCAGCAAAGAAAGCAAGAGACAGAGGAGAAAAGTTGAGATAAAGAACATGATTGGATCAGGAGGAAGTAGAAGTAAGAGGAAGGAGGAAAAGAAGGGAGGAAGGGAGGAGAGAAATGAAGCGAAGGAAGGAAAGTAGTGTTGTCGAAGGCTTTCATGGCCGGGATCATAGGGTTGTTGTATGTCTTTCGGGCTGTGTGGCCATGTTCCAGAAGCATTCTCTCCTGACGTTTCGCCCACATCTATGGCAGGCATCCTCCGAGGACATACAACAACGAAGGAAAGTAGACAAGGTAAAAAAATGAGAAGGGGAAAAAGCAAAGCATGCCTAGTGGGTTGTCCCCCCTTCACCCTCGTGGGCCCTACAGTTTCCCCCCCCCCATCCCAATGTGAAGGGACCCTGCTTTGGCCTGGTCTGGGGAAGGGAGGCTGAGCTAAGCTGGGATCAAAGGGGGAAGGTGCGAAGGCCTCCTCCTCCTCCTCCCCCCCCCCCCCCCCCAGTGCGATAAATCTCCCCTGGCGCCGACTGCGCGCTGGATGATTAATTTGCAAGTGGGGAAGGCGGAGGGGGGAGGAAGCCCGGGAGGAAGAGAGGAGCCCTCCGAGTTAAACATTGGCCAAGGCTGGAGAGGGCCTGATGGGATCTGATGGGGTTTAGTCCCAATCAGATCAACACAAACATCACAAGTGAACCAAAAGAAGGGCGGGGGGGGGGGGGGAGAGAAAGGTGTGAGGCAGGCGGGAGATAAGGCTGAGCTTGGACTCTCCAGCCAAGTCTCCCAGACTCTTCAAAGGGAAATGACGGTCCCTTGGAGCAGGAGAGGTGGAGGAGAGCTCTCTCTTGGTCAAAAGTGGGTGCTCTCCTCTCCATCAGTGGCTGGTCTTCCCATTCTTTTGGCCTTCAACTCCCAGAAGCTTGTGGCCAATGGCCAGGTATTCCAGCAGCTGAAGTCCAACACATTTGGAGGAAATAAAGTCACCAAATCTTATTGCAAGCCCTGGTGAACAATGCCTGGGTCTCCCATCCAAGGTCTCCCATCCAAGGTCTCCCATCCAAGGTTTCCCATCCAAGGACTAACCAAGGCTGGCCCTTCTTAGGCTCCTTCCACACTGCCTCTTTAACCCAGGATCTGATCCCAGATTATCTGCCTTGAACTGGAATATATGAGGCCCCTTCCACACAGTTGTATACAATCCCACATCTGTTTCCACTCAGGGCCCTTCCACACAGCCATATATCCCAGAATATCAGATAGCCCATTGTGGATAATCTGCCTTGACTTGCTGGATTATATAGCTGTACCTCACAAGTAATGACTTCCTTTAATGTCAAACTACCCTAAGAGGCACCAGAACCTATCTCTTCTTGGAAGCTAAGCAGGGCCAGCCTTGGTTAGGACTTGGATGGGACAATCAATTACTTCTCCAACTATCTAAAAGTCATAGGGTCCAGCAGAAGTCCTCTGCTAAGGATCCTGGAAGCAGCTTAACCAACTGCAGAGGGTGATGAAAGCTCAGGACCAATTTGGGGAATGCCAAAGTCAACTATTTTGGACTCCAAGTCCCAGAATCCCCTATGCTGGGAGCTGTGGTCCACGAAAGTCAATTTCCGGAGTCCAAAATTACAGTTCAGACACTAATGCTTTTTGTTCTGTTCCTCTAGGCTTACTGACACTGAATGTCCCCCTTATCTCTTTGTTTATATATACACAGCATACCACTCACTCTTGTGTGCTGCATCAATGCTCCTATCAGAAGTGGAGAACATTCCAGGCTAGAATAAATCAGTTTGCCTTGAGGATGCTCTAGGGCTCTTTGTCATCGTTGCTGCCCTTGGCTTGATACAGCCACCCCCTTGGAAAGTGGGCTCAGGGTACATCTGGGACACCCCTTGGACTGCCAAGCCACGCTACTCTTGGGTCCTGGGAGTTGTAGTTTGGCAGAAAAGACCTTGTCTGACTACAACTCCCAGGATCCCAAAGTAGCATGACTTGGCAATTCAAGTGGGGTCAGATCCTGGGATATAGGGCCTGTCTGGAAGGGCCTTTAGTGTTCCATTAGGCTGGATGAATTCAGGAGGACAAAATACAACAGCCAATTAAGTCTACTATATGTATGGGTATATATCTACACACACACACATATAGGAACAGATGGCCACACATCTGAGCTCAGGAGAGGGAAGGGGGCAGGTCCAAAGGGAGCTCACACTTTTTGCGGTCTCCCTCATTAAAAAAAAAAAGGCACCCGCACTGCCTGTCTCCCCATCTGAAAACAGCAAACCCACCAGGGCTGGGCGTCTTCCAAGTCAGCTTTTATGAGCTCTGCTTGGAAGAAACAGGTGCTGTTTTTTGGCCTTGGGACAGGTTGTAAGTGAGAGGCTCTGCTTGGAGGTGAGTCCCAGCACTGAACAGATGCAAGGCACCAACAAGGCCTGACTCCTTCCCTGTTTGGAGTTTCTATATGAGTGTGTGTGTGTGTCCCCCTTCTCTCTGTGTCACATTTTCCTTCCAGAAGCTCAGGGCCAGGGGTCTCTGGGGCTGCCTTGAGCCAGGTAGGGTTCTGCCAGGAAGCGACCCAAGGGCAGCAGCACTGAGGCTTGGCACACCAGGAGCAGGAACATGAAGCCAAGGCCGGAATGTGGCACCTGATCGGATCTCCTCTACCTCTCCTCTCCCTGCCAGGAAGGCTTTAGCGTTCCAACATATCAAGGCATCTTCCAGGAGGGAGATCAGATCTCAATCTGGGTGGGGAAGTGGGTGGCTATATCCAGAACAACACCCGGACACATCCCTGCTTGCCCTTTTCTTCTGAAGGAGAGCCCAGTCATTTCAGTTCACATCCAGCAGCTGTCCTTAGCTGGACCAGGGCCCATTATTACTTTGGCAGCATCTACACTGTCATATAATGCTGTTTCATGGCATTATATGAGTCTATAGCAGGTATGTTACAGATGATGTTTTGGACTACAGCTCCCACAATTGCATAGAAAATTCAGGAGGGGTAGAAACCCCCCTCCCCACAATATGACTTTTCAGGTCAGTGTCTCCTGATCTTGCACAAGATCTCAAGAAGGCCCTGAAATGACCATCATTGTGCAAAGGTTCTTCAGCAGGTCCAGAATCATGGCTCCCTCTTGAAGCCAGTTCTTTTCGACCACAAAAGACAAGAGTTTCCATAATTGGCAGAAGTTTATTTCTGTTTTCTTCTGCTTTCTTCTTATTTCCTTTATCATGATAACGTTTTCCACTGTGAACTTAGAAGAAGTTCTCAACCAAGCACAAGCTGTTCTGATGGGACTCCTTTTTTTTGGTGTCCATTGAAGACTTCTGTTGCATCTTCCCATCTCACAAATGGTTTAGCCACCAATGTACCAAGCTTCTGATGGGCACCTTCACCCCAACTTCTCCTCCAAACACCATACCATACTTGTACATGACATGAGTAGGCCGACCAGGGAAATCTGCTGAACCACTTGGGTTGGAAACTTAGACACTTCTTCTTATCCACAGGAAATATATATCCTGGCAATGGAGTAACTGAGCTTCCACTTGGTCATCAGAAACAGTCTTGTCCATCTAAAGTCCAAGGTCTAACAATGGCACAGCTTCTTCTCTTTGCTCCTATTCCATGAGCTTGGATTAGATGAATCAGTAGACCAAGTTGGTTGCTTCCACTATGTCACTTTTTGCTTCTATTGGTTAAAAGGTCGGTATTGATAGTGTGACTAATCAAAATTTGGTTGAGATGGTGCTTGTAGTTCTGGAGGTACTCTAATTTTTTGCTTAGGCTGAACCCCTAAACCTCCTCCTTGGCTATGGGCTTGGTCTTGGGGGCCAAGGGAAAGAGGGGCATGGTGTGACTTAACCAACAAGGCACCCAGCCAGATGGGAGAGCTGATAAAACCTTGCTTCTCCAACCTGACCAAAGCCAGTCAACCTTGTTGGACCGGGTTGACTAGATTAGAAGCCACCAGCCAGCGGCTCAGATAGCAGAGAGAAGGAGATCCTGGGACTTTGACCAAATCTGGAGCCTACTCTACCAAAGACATGCCCTGAGCCCTCACCATCAGTATTGAGCCAAGAGATCCCAATACTAATACTGTGCTATGCTAATAATGTAATATATTGTATAGACATATAATATTGAAAATAATATTATAATGCAATACAATACATTGCTAATAACTATACTATTATATATATTGCAATATAGTAATACTAATATATTAAATATAATTCCTACTGATCATATATGACAATGTATCACCATATACTATTTTATGATTGTATCTTCAGTTGCCCTGTTTTTGATTGTGAGATATGGAGGAATAAAGCGGGATATAAATAAAAAATAAATTAATATTTTATTATCATATATAATAATAGATTATTATTATTATTATTATTATTATTATTATTATTATTATTCAATCCTAGAGACTGAAGAGACCTCAAGGCTATCCAGTCCAGCGCCTTCCTATGCATTATTATTATTATTATTATTATTATTATTATTATTATTATTATACAATCCTAGAGATTGAAAAGACCCCAAGGGCTATCTAGTCCAGCCCCTTCCTATGCATATTATTATTATTATTATTATTATTATACAATCCTAGAGATTGAAGAGACCCCAAGGGCTATCCAGTCCAGCCCCTTCCTATGCATGATGATGATGATGATGATTATAATAAAATCCTAGAGATTGAAGAGACCTCAAAGGCTATCCAGTCCAGCCCCTTCCTATGATGATGATGATGATGATTATTAAATCCTAGAGATTAAAGGGACCCCAAGGGCTATCCAGTCCAGCCCCTTCCTATGATGATGATTATTATTATTATTAAATCCTAGAGATTGAAGAGACCCCAAGGGCTATCCAGTCCAGCCCCTGCCTATGCATTATTATTATTATTATTATTATTATTATTATTATTATTATTATTATTATTATTATTATTATTATTCTATCCTAGAGTTGGAAGAGAGGGGAAGAAGAGAGGAGAACTCTGTAGCTGGAAGGGAATGCCCATTCTATCCAGGGAAGGAGGTCAAAACTACCAAGGGGAGGGGGCTCCTGTCAATCAATCCGAGGGGTCTTTTTTGTTTGTTGGGGGGGGGGCATTGCCCAGCTTGAACGAACTCCCCTCTTGTCGCCAGAGACACGTTTTCTCAATTTGAGCGCCGTCTCCTTTACCTTCTTGGGTTTCAATTAGAGAGAGAGAGAAGGAAAAAAAAGGGAGGGAGAAAGAGAGAAAGGAAGGAAGGAAAGAGCCCAGGGAGGGGAGGCTGGGAGATCGGATTCCCCTGAAGCAACCAAGGGGAATCCTGCCTGGGGAATCCTTTGTTAGGAGATGTTAGCTGGCCCTGGTTGTTTCCTGTCTGGAACTCCCCTGTTTTTTTTTTATTTCCTGTCCTGATTTTTGAGTTTTTTTAAAATACTGGTAGCCAGATTGTTGTGCTCGTTTTCATGCTTTCCTCCTTTCTGTTGAAATTCTCTACATGCTTGTGTATTTTAATGGGAATTCCAGACAGGAAACAATCAGGGCCAGCTAACACCTCCCGACAAAGGATTTTCCCCCAGGCAGGAATCAGCCAGGCTTTAAAGCGACAAGGCCATTCCATGCTATTGACTCCTTGCTTCGTTCCAGAAACGAATGGGATTCCCAGAAATGTCCACTGAGCCCATTTCCCAGCTGAACTGGATTCCCTGGGACCGAAAATAGGACCGAACGCAGGCGTCTTCGGATCCGTTTTTGAAAAGTTATTTTAGAAAAGATTGGAGGCTGTTTTTATATCGTTAGTTGGACTCAAGTTTTGTCCAAGGCTTTCCTCCTTTCAGCCTCAGGCTGAGTTTGAAAACAGAGCTGGAGAGTTGGCTTGACTTTGGTACAAAAAAATAATAAGACATAAAAATACAAAAGTCGGATTTTTGTTACAATTTTTGCCCGAAAATAAATAATGCGGAGGGAGAGAGAGAAGCGAATTCCAGGGGGGATTTTTTTTGCTTCTACACTGTCAAGTTAATGCGGTTTGACACCATTATCACTGTCCCGGCTCCATGCTATGGACTCCTGGGAGTTGTAGTTTGCTGAGACTTTGCTGCGTCTACACTGTCGAGTTAATGTGGTTTGACACCATTATCACTGTCCCGGCTCCATGCTATGGACCCTTGGGAGTTGTAGTTTTCTGAGACTGTCAAAGTACAACTTCTATCCCAAACTTTGCTGATTTGAGCTGCCCTCTGCCCCAAGATCGGATCTGCTTTGAACTGGATTATATGAGTCTACACTGCCAGATAATCTGGGATCAGATCCTGGGATATACATCCAGCCTTGAACTCCAACTTCCAGAAACTGTTCCAGAATGAGTGTGCATATACATAGGAAAACTTTACAAACTCATGCCACATTTTGACATTTTAATATTATTTTAATATATTGTATATTTTTGTATTTATTTCGTATTTTATACGACTTGCCTTTTTACATCTTTCTTGTAGAATTGTATATTTAATTCATATTTTATTTCATTTTATTTGTTTGCCTATCGGATATATGTCCTATTTTAGATCGCCTGGATAGTTTATATATTTATATTAACTTTATATTTTTAATATTATTATTATTTCTAATTTATTCAACAGTGTAGTGAATATTTTGCACACAAAGGGGCACTGAGCAAGAGTTTCCCCATTGGCCCTATGGGTGCAATTGTCACCCCGAATTTCTCATCCAGACTGTACTTTGCAGAAACGATTTGTGTCTGTTTCGGTTCACTAAAGCCTTCCTTCGGCTTTTCCTTTTGTTTCTCTTTGCAGGAAGGACCTCGGGGATCAGGATTGGACCCAAAAGATATACCTGGATCCAGGGTTCCAACAGGTAAAGATTGGCAAAGAAACCAAGGATGGAAAGCTTGCAGGTAAATGCCAGGAGTCCACAGGTAGCAAAAGTCGCAAAAATAATATTTTTATATTATATATGTATATATGTAATGCTATAATATTATCATGATTATAAAAAGCAGCATATAAATATATATAATGTATTTTTCTTTATACATGAATATATGTAATCCTATAATAGTATCATGATTAGAAAAAGCAGCATATAAATATATAACATGTATTTTTCTATTATATATGTAGATATGTAATCCTATACTATTATCACGATTATAAAAAGTGGCATATAAATATATATAATGTATTTTTCTATTATATATGTGTATATGTAATCCTATAATATTATCATGATTAGAAAAAGTGACATATAAACATATATAATGTATTTTTCTATTATGTAATCCTATAATAGTATCATGATTAGAAAAAGCGGCATATAAATATATAACATGTATTTTTCTATTATATATGTAGATATGTAATCCTATAATAGTATCATGATTATAAAAAGTGGCATATAAATATATATAATGTATTTTTCTATTATATATGTATATATATGTAATACTATAATATTATCATGATTAGAAAAAGCGGCATATAAATATATAACATGTATTTTCCTATTATATATGTAGATATGTAATAGTATCATGATTATAAAAAGCGGCATATAAATATGTATATAATGTATTTTTCTATTATATATATAATTCTATAATATCATGATTGTAAAAAGCGGCATATAAATATATAACATGTATTTTCCTATTATATATGTCGATATGTAATCCTATAATAGTATCATGATTATAAAAAGTGGCATACAAATATATATAATGCATTTTCTATTATATATGTATATATATGTAACACTATAATATTATCATGATTATAAAAACAGCATATAAATATATATAATGTATTTTTCTATTATATATGCATATATGTAATCCTATAATAGTATCATGATGATAAAAAGTGGCATATAAATATATAACATGTATTTTCCTATTATATATGTGGATATGTAATCCTATAATAGTATCATAATTATAAAAAGTGGCATATAAATATATGTAATGTATTTTTCTATTATATATGTATATATGTAATCCTATAATGTTATCATGATTAATAAAAAATAAAAATATATGGTATTGCTATTTAATATTTTGTGTGTTGGTTTATTATTTTTTTAGAGAGGTGTATTATTGATTCCTGCCCTCTGTGTGGGATTTGCTCCAAAGGCCATCCGAGCTCCTTTCTGCCAGGCAGGAAGACACAATCAGAGCACTCCCGACAGATGGCCATCCAGCTATCCCTTTTTCATCATTTCCACCCCTTTCCTGGCTCCCTCTCCTCTTTAAAGGAGGTGAAAATAGTATTTTCTTCTCCAAGTTCATTTTCCTTGATCGATGGGAGAGGTCATTTGGTCCATCCTTAGGTCAATAAAATCAATGTTGATTCCTCTGATGGGCCTGAGAGCTCATAAATTCTCCTCTTAGGGCCCCAAAAAAAGGACCTTCTCTTCCGCTGGAAAGGAAGAGAAAGTCAAATTATTGAGGCTGTAGGTCTGCTTTAGGGTACTTTCAATTGCCATCAGCTGTGGGATCCTGGGAGTTGTAGTTTCACAAGTTTTCTCCACTGGTGACTCGCTAAACTACAACTCCCAGGATCCCACCGGCAGGGCAGGTCAAGTGGGGGCAAAAATACATCCTTTCGACAGTGTAGATGCACTTAGAGGAGGCTCAAGACCTTGGGAAACTATACATCCCAGGATCCCATATAGCACTGAGCCATGGGACTTTAAGTGGGGTCAAGCTGCATCCATTCTACAGTGTAGATGTGCCCAGGGGAGGCTCAAGTCCTTGGGAAACTATACATCCCAGGATCCCAAATAGCTTTATGCCATTGCATTTCAAGTAAGTTCAAGCCGCATCCATTCTACAGAGTAGCTGCACCTAGAGGAGGCTAAGACATTGGGAAACTATACATCCCAGGATCCTATATAGCATTGAGCCATGGCACTTCAAGAGAGGTCAAGCTGCATTCACTCTGCAGTATAGATGTGCCCAGGGGAGGCTGAAGACCTTGGGAAACTATACATTCCAGGATCCCATATGTCCTTGAACCATGACACTTCAAGTAGGGCCCGGGCTGTGGCGCAGGCAGGAGAGCAAGCCAGCTGCAATTAACTGCAATGAATCACTCTGACCAGGATCATGAGTTTGAGGCCCGCTCGGAGCCTATGTTTGTTTGTCTTTGTTCTATGTTGAAAGGCATTGAATGTTTGCCTATATGTGTAATGTGATCTGCCCAGAGTCCCCTTCGGGGTGAGAAAGAAGGGCGGAATATAAATGCTGTAAATATTATATATATATATATATATATATATATATATATATATATATATATATATAGGGTCAAGCCTATATCCGTTCTGAAGGGGAGAGGCGCCCAAGGAAGGTGAAAAACTTTGGGAAACTATACATTACAGGATCCTATATAACATTGAGCCATGGCACTTCAAGTGAGGTCAAGCTGCATTCACTCTGCAGTATCGATGTGCCCAGGGGAGGCTGAAGACCTTGGGAAACTACACATCCCAGGATCCCATATAGCATCATACCATTGCACTTCAAATGGGTCAAGCTGCATCCATTCTAAAGTGTGGCTGCACTTAGAGGAGGTTCAAGTCCTTGGGAAACTATACATCCCAGGATCATATATAGCATTGAGCCATGGCACTTCAAGTGGGTTCAAGCCGCATCCATTCTAAAGGGGAGAGGCACCCAAAGAAGGTGAAAGACCTTGGGAAACTACACATCCCAGGATCCCATATAGCACTGAGCCATGGCAGTCCAAGTGGGGTCGAAACTGCTTTCATTCTGCAATGTAGATGCACCCTGGGTCCGGAGTTTGCCAGCTCCAGCATTCCTTGGCAGGTCGGGACCATCGCGCGATAACTGTTATGTGTGAAGGTGGGGCCGGGCCCAGGGGCTGCGTGACAGGCAGGCAGCGGGTGTCAGCCTCGATTAAGGGGCCGCAATCCGGGACGGGGTGGGCCATGAGCTAATGAGGCTGGGCTCGGGGTCCAGCCCCCCTTTGGAGCCCCCAATTGGAGCCTCACAAAGGCCCGGCTTAGTCAGGCGTGCTCGCCAGCCCTTGGGCCCAATTAATCCGCCCAGGAGGGCAAAGGTCTGTCGCCCCAAAGGGCCCCTGGTTGGCCTCGCCTTGGCACCTTCCTGGTCTTCTTCTTCTTCTTCTTCTTCTTCTTCTTCTTCTTCTTCTTCTTCTTCTTCTTCTTCTTCTTCTTCTTATTATTATTATTAGCAATTAATAATTAATAATAATGTGTTACTAATATTATCAATAATATTGATATTATAAATAAAAGCCCAACCCAAACATTTTTCTTGATGTCTTGGTATTATTATTATTATTATTAATAGTGTCATTAATATTATTAATAACATTGACATTGATATTATAAATATGAACACAGCCCAACGGAAAACATTTTTCTTGGTGTCTTATTATTCATATATATTATTAGTAGTATTAATAATAATATTTAGTATAAATGATAATAATGTTATTAATATTGATAATAACATTGATATTATAAACAACACAGCCTGACTCAAACATTTTTCTTGGTGTCTTATTATTAATATATTATTAGTATTATTCATGTTATTAATAATATTGATACTGATATTATAAGTAACACAGCCAGACCCAAACATTTTTCTTGGTGTCTTATTAATATATTATTAGTATTATTAATGTTATTAATGTTATTTATTTATTTATTTATTTCTGATATTTTTACCCCACCCTTCTCCCCAGGGGACTCAGGGCGGCTTACACAACTGGCAGGATCACTACCAGTACATAATAATACAATAAAATAAGAATAAAACAGTTAAAATAGTTAAATAACATAGTAAAATACAATATATAAAAGATTTAACACAGTGCAACGCCGAATATATATCCATCAGACCTTGTACAAGAGCCTTAATAATATTGATATTGATATTATAAGTAACACAGCCTGAACCAAACATTTTTCTTGGTGTCTTATTAATATATTAGTAGTAGTATTACTAATAATAATATTAGTATAATTAATATAATTAATATTATTGGTATTGATATTATAAATAACACAGCCCAATCCAAATACTTTTCTTGGTGTTTTGGTATTAATAATAATAATAATAATAATAATAATAATAATAATAATAATAAATGTATAGACCCAAGGCATGCATCGGGAGGGATGGGGGGGGGGGCTGTAAAGACCTGGAATGTCACAAAGTGTGGGGTGGGTGGGGGGAGAGAAAAGGGTTTCTTGAGAAGGCAGGACCCGGCTTCGTTTGCCTTGTCTACACGGGACGCCTCCCGCCAGTTTGACACCACTTTGGCCCTGAGTCAGTGCGGTGAAGGCTGCTCTTCTTGCCCGGTGGATGTGTGTGTGTCTGTCTGTCTGTCTGAGGGCTTTTCTTGCCCCATTTGCGCCCAGGAAGGAATGCGACCCTCCTATCTCTCGCATCTCGCTCTTAGCGCCTGCCGGTCTCCTCCCAGGATCGATATCTCTCCGATTTATCTCTTTCTTCTCCCTTTCCCTTCGGTCAAAACAAAGGCCCCGTGAAACAATTAAGATGTTTCGGCCTCTCTTGTCGCCTTCAGAGACAACCCCCCCCCCCCCTGACGCATTGCCTTGGGGAGATGGGGGCCGGAGCAGGGATGGGAAAATGTGACCTTTACAATAGAGAGATAGCTCTCGCTCTCTCTCTCTGTCTGTCTGTAGATCCGCCAAGGAAGCCAAGCTGGAGCCCAAAGGTTACAGGTAGTTGCCAGGAGGAGACAGGGAGCTCAAGAGGAGAGGAAAAGGGAAGGGAAGGAAGAGAAGGGAAAGGAAGGAAAGGGAAAGGGAAAAGGAAAGGGAAAGGGAGAGAAGGGAAAGGGAAGGAAGAGAAGGGAAAGGAAGGAAAGGGAAAGAAAGGAAAGGGAAAGGAAAGGGAAAGGGAGAGAAGGGAAAGGGAAGGAAGAGAAGGGAAAGGAAGGAAAGGAAAGGGAAAAGGAAAGGGAAAGGGAGAGAAGGGAAAGGAAGGAAAGGGAAGGGAAAAGGAAAGGGAAAGGGAGAGAAGGGAAAGGGAAGGAAGAGAAGGGAAAGGAAGGAAAGGGAAAGAAAGGAAAGGGAAAGGAAAGGGAAAGGGAGAGAAGGGAAAGGGAAGGAAGAGAAGGGAAAGGAAGGAAAGGAAAGGGAAAAGGAAAGGGAAAGGGAGAGAAGGGAAAGGAAGGAAAGGGAAGGGAAAAGGAAAGGGAAAGGGAGAGAAGGGAAAGGGAAGGAAGAGAAGGGAAAGGAAGGAAAGGGAAAGGGAGAGAAGGGAAAGGGAAGGAAGAGAAGGGAAAGGAAGGAAAGGGAAAAGGAAAGGGAAAGAAAGGAAAAGGAAAGGAAGAGAAGGGAAATGAAAGGAAAAGAAGGGAAAGAAAGGAAAGGGAAAGGAAAGGAAGAAAAGGAAAGGAAGAGAAGGGAAAGGAAGGAAAGGGAAAGAAAGGAAAGGGAAAGGAAAGGAAGAAAAGGAAAGGAAGAGAAGGGGAGAGAAGGAAGGGAAGGGTAGGCAGAAAAGAGAAAGGGAAAGGAGGTAAAAGGAAATGGAAGAGAAGGGAAGGGAGAGAAGGAAAGGAAGGGGAGAAAGGAAGGTAAAGAAAGGGAAGAGAAGGGAAGGGAACGGAAGGAAGGGAAAAGGAAGGAAAAAAGGGAAAGGGAAGGGAGAGAAAAGGAAATGGAAGAGAAGGGAAGGGAGAGAAAGGAAAAAGAGGGAGGGAGGGAAAGGGAAGAGAAGGGAAGGAAAAAAGGAAAGGGAAATGAAAGGGGAGAAAGGAAGGGAAAGAGAAGGGAAGGAAACGGAAGGAAGGAAGGAAAAGGAAAAAGAAAGAGAAAGGGAAAGAGAAAGGGAAAAGAAGGGAAGGAAATGAAGGAAAGGAAAGAGAAAGGGAAAAGAAGGGAAGGAAAAGAAAGGCAAAGGGAACTGTGGGGGTCCCAATACTTAGGCCTACTAATGGTATGTACTACTAATAATGATAATCATTGTATGTCCCTGTCATCAGCCTCAATTGGGATGGATCTCTGGCTCAATCAAAATCTCTCTCTCGAAGGCCCTTTTGGGGAGATGGAGCCCAGGGAGGCCCCTGAGAGAGGTGTGTGTTGTGCAAGGAAACCTCCTGAGGCATTCCTGTTCCTGTAATAATCATAAAAAGACTAAGTCCTACTGGTCCTAGTAATAGTATGATGCCCGCATTCTCATTCTCAGCAAGACTATTAATAATAATTACCCCTATTCTTATGATCACTAATGATTGGGTTTCTGTCCCAGTGGGGGAAAAAAGAAATATGGACACAGAGAGGGGGAGAACCCACAGCAGGGGAAGGTCATGGGGCGAAGCCAGTTGATGGAGGACTATAAATCACTCAGGTCAGAAGTGTTAGAAAAAGATCTATCCCAACTGAGGCTGGTAGAGTTTGGAGTCTTGGCGTGCATCAACATTAGGATGAATGCAGTTTAATACACCTGGAACTGCCAGGGCTCAATGCTATGGGATTCTGGGAGTTGTAGTTTGCCCTCTTGGGCAGAGGAGGGGAAATGCCTTGTCCAACTAGTACTACAAGAATCCTATAGTGTAGACAGGTCTGTGTGATGGAAGTGGGATCCAAAGAAACAAGGAAGCAAGGTGGAAATACAAATAAACAAACCAACAAGCAAATGAATAATAATAATAATAATAATAATAATAATAATAATAATAATAAAATATTCAAACACTGATAGAATCTAAATTAGAAGAAGACATAAAATAACATCATCAGAAGTGTTAAAACAAGTGTCAGTTGTATGTTTTTGATTTAAATATGTGATATATTTTATATGTATATGTAAGGCATTGAATTTTGCCATTTATTATGTTGTAAACCGCTTTGAGTCCCCCAGGGGTGGGAAAAGCAGTATAGAAATGCAGATAATAATAATAATAATAATAATAATAATAATAATAATAATAATAATAATAATAATCTGCAAAAGGCCACCCTACTGGGATCTGCACACATCATCCGAAAATACATCACACAGTCCTAGACACTTGGGAAGTGTTCGACTTGTGATTTTGTGATATGAAATCCAGCATATCTATCTTGTTTGCTGTGTCATAATAAAATAATAATAATAATAACTTCAAAGACTCTGGCAGAAACCAGTGCAGGTGGTCCAGGTGGTGATGGGCACACTGGGTGCCGTGCCAAATGTCTCAGCCGGCATTTGGAAAAAATAGACATTGACAAAATTACAATTTTCCAACTGCAAAAGGCCACCCTACTGGCATCTGAAAATACATCACACAGTCCTAGACACTTGGGAAGTGTTCAACTTGTGATTTTGTGAAACGAAATCCAGCATATCTATCTTGTTTGCTGTGTCATACAATAAAATAATAATAATAATAATAATAATAATAATAATAATAATAATAATAATAATCCCTCCTTTGAAACCTGTAGAAAGAGCCCCACCTGGGGAAAGCTATGGAACACCTCTCACCTCCTTTCTCTCTCCTATTTAGCTCTTGGCACTCATAGAGATTGGGGGGGGGGGGGGTAGAGAGAAGCACCCCTTCCTCCCCTCCTTCCCCTCCCCGACCTTGTTGACAGATGTTATCCAGATTCCCCAGGAATCCAGCTTAGTGAAATCGTGTTCCTCTTGGTGGCTGAGGTGATGGAGAGGGGGAAGATGAAGGCATTCTTGTCTCCCTAAGGGCCTGCTTCTCCACCCCCCCCCCCCCCCAACCTGGTTCGCCCCTCCCTTGAAGTGCATCTTCACTGTAGAATGAATGCAGTTCTGGCACCACTTGAATTGCCCTGGCTCACTGCTATGGGGTCCAGGGAGTTGTAGTTTGACAAGGCCATCCATCGCACCCAACATTTTGGAAGAAGAAATGAAATGCAAAGATACAGTACGTGTCAAAAGATCTTGGAGTCTTCGTGGACAACACGTTGAACATGAGCCAAGAGTGTGATGCAGCAGCTAAAAAAGCCAATGTCAGAAGAAGTCTAGTGTCTAGATTGAGGGAAGTCATGGTGTCTCTATTTGCTTTTGTTAGACCTCACCTGGAATACGCTGGCATTTCGCTGGACACCACAGTTCAAAAGAGACATTGACTCCAAGCTGGAAGGTGTCCAGAGGAGGACAACAAAAATGGTCAAAGGTCTGGAGACCATGAATCCCTGTGAGGAGTGTCTTAAAGAACTGGGTCTGTTTAGCCTGCAGAAGAGAAGGTTGAGAGGAATTGTGTAGTGCAGAAGGGTCCCTGAAAGAATAACCAATGTATTTATTTAAACCAATTCATGAATCCAAAGGGTCTACAGATCCAAAAAGTGTGAACCTCAGGTGGCAGGTAAATTGTAATCCAGCCAGAACTTGGAAAATATTTCCTTTTTTGTTATTTGGTCTACATTTGGTCTCTGCAGCAATTGGCTGGAGCATTTGGGGAAGTGTCGCCCAAAAAGGAATTTTTCCCAGGCTTTGATCTGAATTCAACCAGATAGATCCAGTATCAAGGAATCCCTTTAGAAATGCATTCTTGTGTTGGAAAGCTTAGCACCGGATAAGCATCTTTATCCTCCCCATCATTGCTTCACACAGTCTTTTTTTTTTTTTGAAGCATGGGGAAAGGGACTAGAGATGCATAGATTAGATAGAGGTGGTTAATCACCATGCTGGCAGGCCATTCTGGGAGATGTAGTTCAACCAGCAACATTCCCAAGCTCTGGCTAGGACACAATGTGAAATGGTAAACGCCAGGTATCAAAATACCACTCAACATTCTTACAAAGTCATTAAGTCAACCCAAAACGAGGTTGAGGTTACCATTAAGGTTAGGGTGAATGCAGTTTGATGCCACCCTAATTGCTGTGGCTCAAGGCTAGGGAATCATGGGAGTTGTAGTTTGGTGACGTCTCAGCGTTCTCAGGCAGAGAAGGCTCAAGACATCACAAACCAAGAAAAAAGTACTTATACCCAACATTAACTCTCACTCTAGCTTTAACCCTAACCTTAACCTTAGAATCCTTGTAATACCTCAACTCTCAGGATTCCATCACATTGAGCCATGGCAGTTCAAATGCCGTCAACCCACATTCATTCTACAATGTAGATGCACCAAAAGGTTGTAGGTTAGAAGGCATTTGCTCGCCTTCAAGGTGCCGTGCGGACTGTATGGGTATATCCATGGTATTCTCAGGTTTGGTGTCTGCTCCTCCCTCTGGCTTGTGTTCTATGATACATAAAGAAAGCAACCAAACTAGGAGGACAAGTCAAGGCTTGATCCCGGGATCAAGTCACCGGGGAAAAAGAAAAGGCAAACAAGACCCATTTTCCCTGCCAGAGGGTGCAGGAGGCCTATGAAACCAGCGAGAATCATTCTGCGCTCAGCTTCAGGAGGAGGAAGAATATTCTACTTGTAAAACATGGACTAAATAGGAGACATATATTGGATTGTTTGCTTGATGCTTATTCCACCCATCCTCTAAACAGCCGGAACAGCATAGATTATTACCCACAAGGAGAGGTGGGCAATAAAAGAATAATCCTGATTTTCTTGACCTTGTATTATTTCAGTTGCAATATAGTATCGGGGTTTGAGCACTGCCTGGAACTTCTGAGATCCAGGAGTGCATCTACACTGTGGATTTAATGTAGTTTGATACCACTTGAACTGTCGTGGTTCAATGCTATGGGATCATGGGAGTAGGATTATGATTTCTCTTGATCTAGATACTATACTTCTATTGAGGCGGCTTAGAACTGCATTGGCATTTTTAGCTGCTGCATCACACTGTTGACTCATGTTCAGCTTGGGGTTCACTAAGGACCTCATCTCATGAGTGTTACACTCTAGCCTTGAGACACCCTTACACCCAGCACCACACCAGAGTCCAGTAGTACTAACTAGAGCAGTTTATTAAGAAAAGCATGTCCAAAGGTGAAAAAGGGCATTTCCCAAAAGAGCAGTAGAAAAGGAGGTATAAAATAGCAGTAGTCCATATATTAAAAAATTGGCAAGGTACATGAAGTCAAGGAAGTCAAGATCACAGGCATAAATCCATAAGCATGAAAGCATGAACTTTTTCCAAGGCAGAACTCTTTCAGGAACATAGGCAAACACAGGAAACTTGAATCGTGAACTTGAGAGCTGAGACAGGAACCTGAATCTTTTGGCAACGTTGTCTGCTCTGAGTGACACCAAGTAAACATCACTTAATTTGAGCCCAAGCCTGACCAAGAAGCCATTAGATCATACCTCACACACCTGGGTTTCAAGAATTTCTCATGAAGTCTCTCTGAACACTAATTAATCTATTCTTCACTCCCTCCATCCAGAAACCTAAACTAATATCACGGGAAAACTCCCCATCAGCTAAAGGCAGATTCCCAAGAGAAATTGACCTTTTATTTATTTATTTATTTATTACAACATTTATATCCCGCCTTTATCACCCGGGAGGGGACTCAGGGCGGCTTACAATAAGCACACATATAAAAATTATACAATATACTATAAATCAGATTAAAAATTATTATTTACTAATGAACATTGGAATCCAAAACATCCTGTGTCTTATCTTCACATGCCTGCACTTCTCTCTGATCTAAGGCCTGCAATTCACTCCGATCACACACAGACTCCTCAGTTGGAGACCCATCATCCCCCCTCATCCTCTAAGAAACCCCCAGCCTCTGAGCGAGTGCAGTCCCCTCCCATTCTGCTTTTTTCCTTTTTTCTAAAAAGAGCGAACTTGGAGTTGTATTCCAGAAAAGTAACTTTTCCCAGGCTTTGGCCGCCAAGGAACACCTGCGCTTCACGGCTAACCCCGTCTGCCACTCTCGGGCTCCTTGAAAGCTTGGGAATGCCTTTTCCAGCCTCCTCCTTTCCTTGTCAGTCCTCATTTAGCCCCATCACTCAGGGACCCCTCACATCAAGGCAGATGCCACGGCGAGATGATGGATGGCGCAGTGCATGCACCATTGCTAAGGGCCTATATTTTTTTTTAAAGAGAAGGAGAAAAGAAAAAGACACCTTTGAATTGACGGAGTAATAACAGACGCAGGGGCATGTTTTATAGGCCAGAGAAATGATGGATGCCTTCGCTGAAAGATGTCGCACAGCCCTCTCTGCGCAAACCCGGACACCCTCCTGGCCCGCCATCGAAATTCCAAGCTCAAGGGAAAGGGTTTGATTTCCCCTGTTAACACTCCGGAGAGGGAAATATTTGCTAGGTGTGAAAACCACCTGTTCGTGGAGCGAGAGTGGCAAGGGAAGAATTGGGGAATGTGTGAGGGGAGGAGGAGGCCCGTCCAGCCGTCACTCATTTTCTCAGCTGTGCCCAGGCTAAGGAGGTTGGCGCTGGGGCCAGAAAGGGAGAGAGCCTCTCAATGGCACATGTGTTCCCCTTGCACACCTTCCCGCCCAGAGGAACGCCCGCAATCCTTCGTGGCTTTGGAAAGAGGAACCTGCGGCTGGGTTTATGGAGTGTTGAAAACAAGTTGGCACCTCCAGGGCTGGAAGAGTCCCCTTGTCACTCAGTGGGAGCGCCAAACGTCCTGTGTTTTTGTGACTTCATGAAGAGTTGGATTTTTTTTTAAAAAAGGTGTTGCTATAGATGGGGGCAACAGGAGGCGAATGTGCCCTCAAATTAAATCTATCACCCTCCATCCTCCAAAAGTCCCTCCATTTCTGCCATTGATGTTGGAAATACAGTAGAGTCTCACTTATCCAAGCTAAACGGGCCGGCAGAAGCTTGGATAAGCGAATATCTTGGACAATACGGAGGGATTAAGGAAAAGCCTATTAACATCAAATTAGGTTACGATTTTACAAATTAAGCACCAAAACATCATGTTGTACAACATATTTGACAGAAAAAGTAGTTCAATACGCAGTAATGTTATGTTGCAATTACTGTATTTACGAATTTAGCACCAAAATATCACGATATATTGAAAACATTGACTACAAAAATGGCTTGGATTATCCAGAGGCTTGGATAAGCGAGGCTTCGATAAGTGAGATTCTACTGTAGTTCATACCTTCTGCACGGTGGAATGGATGCAGTTTGGCAGCACTTAAACTGCCCTGGGTCGATGCAATGGAATCTTGGGATCTGTAGTTTTACAAGGTCTTTAGCTTTCTTTACCAAAGAATGCTGGGGCCTCACCAAACTACATTTCTCAAGATTCCATAGCATTGAGTTTTGGCAGTTCAAGTGGGGCCAAACTGTACAGATGTGCTCCACAACTCCTCACTGAGGACTTTGGAGCCACCATACGTTGAGAAATGACTTGAAGGCACACACACAGACACAGAGGTGAATAGGACAGGCCTGAAGAACCCTAAGGGCTCCATGTACCATCTTATCTGGGGTGCCAAGCAGGGACAGTTATATATTAAACTAGCTAAGCCAGGCCACGCGTTGCTGTGGCGAAGTATGGTGGTATGGGAAATAAAGTATTGGTGGTGGTGGAGGAATTGGTGGTGGTTAAGGTAAAGGATAAAGCTTTTCCCCTGACATTAAGTCCATTATAAATGGGTTATATAGCTGCGTGGAAGAGCCTCGAGTCTACACTGCCATATAATCCAGTTCAAATCAGATAATCTGTATTTTATAGGCAGTGTTGAAGAGGCCTAAGTGAGGCCTAACTCTGCCTGTCCTCTGGGCTGAGTGGGTTGCTAGGAGACCAAGTGGGTGGAGCTTAGCCTTCTAACTGGCAGCAATTGGATAAAAACAATTATTCATCTCCCTCTAATAAGGACTTTATTTTTCTTTTCTTTTTGTTGTATGAACGTAGAGGCATGGATGTGGGGTTGTGCTGCCAAGTTTAGTGTTTCTGGGATGTGTAGTTTTGTTGTTTTGTCCTAGGCCGAAATTTCATTACCCTTTTATATAACCCTTTTATATATATAGATGTTATATTACTAATAATATTACCATAAAATTATATAATACAATATAATAATTTAATTGCTTATATTGTGCTATGCTAATAATATATTGTATGTACATTTGATTTGTAAGCCGCTCTGAATCCCCTTCGGGGTGAGAAAGAAGAGCGGGATATAAATGTAGTAAATAAATAAATAAATTAGGACTTGGATGGGAGACAACCAATGAACACCAGGTTTTGTAGGCTCTTTTTCAGAGAAATTGGTGCCTATCTGCTATTGAGTATTGCATTTTATGAATGTTGCTGTAATTAATTAGTTAACTATTTTAATTGATTTGTATTGTATTTTATATTTTTATATATGTGTGTTTTATTGTAAGCCGCCCTGAGTCCCCTTTTGGGTGAGAAGGGCAGGATACAAATGTTGTAATGAAATAAAAATAAATAAAATAAAATTGGTGATAATAATAATAATAATAATAATAATAATAATACAATATATTATTATACAAATATAATACAAACTAGAGCTGACAGCTGGCACAACAAAACATTGCATGGAAAGTTCCTTGACAAAATTGAAGGAAAAGCTGATAAGGAGAAGACCTGGCTCTGGCTCACGAATGGGACCCTGAAGAAGGAGACAGAAGGCCTGATCCTTGCAGCCCAGGAGCAAGACATCAGGACAAAGGCCATTCAGGCCAAGATTGAAAAATCAGCTGATGACCCAAAATGCAGACTGTGCAAGGAAACCGATGAAACCATTGATCATATCCTCAGCTGCTGTAAGAAAATCGCACAGACAGACTACAAACAGAGGCACAACTATGTGGCCCAAATGATTCATTGGAACTTATGCCTCAAGGACCACCTCCCAGCAGCAAAGAACTGGTGGGATCACAAACCTGCAAAAGTATTGGAAAATGAGCACGCAAAGATACTGTGGGACTTCCGAATCCAGACTGAGAAAGTTCTGGAACACAACACACCAGACATCACAGTTGTGGAAAAGAACAAGGTTTGGATCATTGATGTTGCCATCCCAGGTGACAGTCGCATAGATGAAAAACAACAGGAAAAACTCAGCCGCTCTCAGGACCTCAAGATTGAACTTCAGAGACTCTGGCAGAAACCAGTGCAGGTGGTCCTGGTGGTGATGGGCACACTGGGTGCCGTGCCAAAAGATCTCAGCCGGAATTTGGAGACAATAGACATTGACAAAATCACCATCTGCCAGCTGCAAAAGGCCACCCTACTGGGATCTGCACACATCATCCGAAAATACATCACACAGTCCTAGACACTTGGGAAGTGTTCGACTTGTGATTTTGTGATATGAAATCCAGCATATCTATCTTGTTTGCTGTGTCATAATAAAATAATAATAATAATAATAATAATAATAATAATAATAATAATAATAATAATAATAAACTTTATTTATACCCCGCCACCATCTCCCCAATGGGGACTCGGGGCGGCTTACATGGGGCCATGCCCAGAACAATACAATATAACAAAATATAATAGAACAACAAATCATAACACATTAAACAACACAATAAAAGAAAATATACACTACATTAAACAAGATCAAAAGAACAAAAAAACCAAGGGCGGGCCACATGAACACTAGGTTAAAATTACCCTTGCCAATGAAAACCCTACAAAATGAGTCAGTCAGCACGCAATCGGAAAGCTCATACCCATATAAATTCCCAATAGGATGCCAGCCAAGGGGTTTAAATTTTGGTTTCAGGCTGACCTATGTTCCCTGCCAGAGCTGCTAGAAGAAGACCTTGAGGTCTATCTGCATTCCTACACAACGCAGTTTGGAACGGCATTCTATGGCTTCTTCCCATCATGCTCAAAAAGAACTTCTCCCTCACCTTCCGGGTGTCACTGCTGTGCCCTGCTTGGCTCTGTCTCAGCCTCATGCCTGCACAGGTGTGCCCAGGTCTTAACGTAAGCCCTTCTGAACCTGCGAGACAAAAAAGCTGCCAGCCCAAGAATTAAGCATAATTAGTTCCTTTTGGTAAGTGAATGAGGAACAAGGATTAAGGACACACACGCTTCCAACCCAGAGTGACACACAGCACACCGTCAATTAATCCTGCATCTAATTGAGACGGCAATTACGCCTGTAATTACACACACGCAGCTGAGACGGAGGTTCGGCTCTGGGACTACCATGCTGCTCCCGGGTTGCCAAAGACGGAGACAGTTTCCCCAAAAGGACCATGGGGGAGAGATGTCTTAAAGCAGGGGTCCTCAAACTTTTTAAGCCGAGGGCCGGTCCACAATCCTTCAGACTGTTGAGGGGCCGGATTATCATTTGAAAAAAAAAATACAAATTCCGATGCACACTGCATATGTCTTATTTGTAGTGCAAAAACAACAACAACAAGAAGAACAATGAAAGAACAATACAATATTTTAAAATGAAAACAATTTTAACCAACATACATTTATCAGGATTTCAATGGGAAGTGTGGTCCTGCTTCTGGCCAATGAGATAGTCAAGTTAATTAGGGTTGTTGTTGTTGTTGTTGTTGTTGTGTGCCTTCAAGTCATTTCAGACTTTGGGCGAGCCTAAGTCTAAAATTTATTTATTATTTATTTACTGCATTTATTTACTACATTTGTATCACGCCCTTCTCACCCCAAAGAGGACTCAGAGTGGCTTACAAATTATATGTACATACAATATATATTATTAGCATAGCACAATATTAGCATTATATATTACTATGTTGAACTATACCACTGTACTGTAATATTATTAGTAATATTATATGTAATATAGAATATATAATTAATATTATTATATGGTATTATTATTAGTGTTATATTGTATTACATTATAATATTATTATCAATATTATATGTATATACAATCTATATATATAAAAGAGTGATGGCATCAGGGCAGCAGACAAAACAACAAAACTACAGGCCCCCCAACCTCGAAATTTGACAACACAACCCATCATTCACGGCTCTAGGTTGATACAACAAAAAGAAAAGAAAAATAAAGTCCTAATTAGAGGGAGAGGAATAATAGTTTTTATCCAATTACTGCCAGTTAGAAGGCTAAGCTCCGCCCACTTGGTCTCCTAGCAACCTACTCAGCCCAGGGGACAGGCACAGTTAGGCCTCACTTAGGCCTCTTCCACAGATTATCAGATTTTAACTGGATTATATGGCAGTGTAGACTCAAGGCCCTTCCACACAGCTATATAACCCATTTAGAATCTTATATTATCTGCTTTGAACTGGATTATCTTGACTCCACACTGCCATATAATCCACTTCAGTGTGCATACTAAACATAAAGACAACCATACAATAGACATTCAATACCACCACTACCTCAACAATTTCTCACCAACACCACCAGACAACGCCACAGCAACGTGTGGCCGGGCACAGCTAGTATATTATACTGAGGGCGGGGGCCAGGTAAATGACCTCAGAGGGCCGCATCCGGCCCCCGGGCCTTAGTTTGGGGACCCCTGTCTTAAAGTCTTGGCCAAGGTGGAGGTGTTCCTCGTCCCTGCAATTGGGCCCACAGGAATTGGAGAGAACAGAGGAGTTTGGGGAAAAGTCTGAGCCTGGGAAAACTCTGGAATGGCACTTTCAGATTTGGACATTAACCCCTTTCTTCCTTCCTTCGACCTTCTCCACCTCCTTCTCTGCGGTTCTGGGGCTTTGGAGGACTCCAAGCACCACATTTTGGGCTCCCAAGCAGGCTGTCCATCCCACTGCCCTATGCCCCTCCCTGATCTAGCCCTATTCTTTCTCGAAAAGCATCAGACATTGGATCTTCTTTCCCTTCCTTCTAACTGGATTAAATGCATGGGGTCGCCATAAGTCAAGGGGCGACTCGAAGGTGGAGATGGGGCAAACCTCTGATATCAATAAGGACCATCGGCTAATCCTTGTGTTGAGCTCGAAACCCCCTGTCTGGGCTGTCCCTTTCCTCCCCTTTCGGTGGGGATTACTCCAGGCTAGAAGGTTAATGCCTCCGTCTTTCTCGAAAGTGTCCAGTGGATTATCCACTTATTCGATCCGATTGTCTCCCAAAGGGTCATGTTGGGATGCCCTAGGGTGGAGGATGTTGCGTGGACCCCAAAAGGCTATGATACGCATCCATTCTTCTTCACTTTCCCCCTGTGACCGACCTCATTTGACCTCATCGCCATCCCTCAACCTTTTTGGAACCTTTTAGAGATCGGACCTTTTGGAAAATCACTATCTCCACAGCCATTTGGAAGTGCGACCCTTTTTGCAAACCAATTGGCATTCACACTATTTGGAATAATCATAACCTTTTTGTAAAGTATGATCCATTGGTGTCTTACAGAGGCGTCCATTCCAAGAGATGACTGTCATACTTTGTCCACATCATGAGAAGATGGGACTCCCTAGAAAAGATGACATTGCTTGGAAAGGTAGAACTACCATGGTTCCTGGTAGTATAAGCCGACCAGAATATAAGCTGAGGCACCTAATTTTACCACAAAAAAACAAACAAAAAACTGGGAAAACATCTTCTTCAATGTAAATGTGCTTATGTATTCTTTTAATAATAATAGAGTAAAACAATACATGTAATAATAATAATAATAAATACAAGAAAATAATACATGTAGTAATAGAGTAAAATAATAAATGTATTATTAATAATAAAAATAGAGTAAAATAAATGTAACAGTAACAACAATAATAGAGTAAAATAAAAAATGTAACAATACCAATAATAATAGAGAAAAATAATAAATATACCATATATACTTGAATATAAGCCAACCCGAATATAAGCCCACCAGGACCCT
This sequence comes from Anolis carolinensis, assembly GCF_035594765.1. Lineage (NCBI taxonomy): Eukaryota > Metazoa > Chordata > Lepidosauria > Squamata > Anolidae > Anolis > Anolis carolinensis. The sequence continues at coordinate 7,832,315 of NC_085847.1, forward strand.
CACCCGAGTATAAGCCGAGGGGGACTTTTTCAGTCTTAAAAAAGGGCTGAAAAACTAGGCTTATACTCGAGTATATACAGTACCTCTCCCTAAGAATCCCAGAATTCCATAAGATGTGGCCAAGTGGAATCATTGCGCTACAGTTGCATAGTGTGAAAGGACTTTGAGTTTGTCGGCTATCTTTCATTCCCAGGGTATCCTCAGGTTTTAGCCGACTTGAGAAGCAGTAACCACAGAAAGAAATGTGCAGCCAAGACATTGAACTCGAGTCCTTCTTTTTAATATGGGTAATGGTCAATAGGGCACTCGGGGAGGCCATGGCACCTCACCTCCTGCCCATGCTTCAATGGGGTTGTGATTGAATTGCTCTCTCGGCTTTCTCCAGTCGTCCTTGGCCTTTTCCTCCACGTCCTTGGGCTGCCTGTAAATCTCCCCTTTTGAAGGCTGCTTCCCCCTCGCCTCCACCGAAGCCTCTCGTATTTTACAAATGGCTCACTGAGGCTCGAAGGCATGCTAGTCGATGACTGAGGAAGTCCATGAATCACAGCTGGAGCCGATCCAACTTGCCCTGAAATGAATGGGACCACTTGGCAAGCCAAAGACCTCTTAGGAAGAACTTCCTTATGGTCAGAGCTGTTTGACAGTAGAATATGCTGCCTTGGAGTCTGGCTGAGTCTCCTTCTCTGGAGGCTTTTGAAACAGAGGCTGGATGGCCATCTACCAGGAGGGATGGAGTTGGGCGTTCTTGCCTGGCCGAATAGGTTGGACTGGACAGCCTTTGGGGATCCCTACCAATCCCATCATTCTCTAAGACCCAAAATGAGCAGGAGTGACCAACTGTGATGGGTCTTGGGCCCCTGGATTGGATTTAGCACACAAACACACTTACACATGAGTCCACCTCAGTTGGAAGGAGCGGTCTTTGTGGATCCAAAGTCAAGGTGGAGTGCCAAAGCTATCCAAAATGATCCAAGTGTCGCCAGTGTCTCTTATCTTTCCGCCTCTCCCTATCTGGGGAAAAAGGGTATATTACCCACATTATTACGGGTTGGAAAGGCAAAGCCAAGATACATAACTCTGAAAATTCTAAGAGGAAGTGAATCTATCAAAGCCAAGTCCCTTGGGGAATACAATTAGGCGTGGGGACGATGGGCAGTGTGTGCGTGTGTGCAGGAGACGAGAGAAGAGGCTGCATGTAATAATACAAAGGCGGCCAGATTGGAAACCAGCACCGCCGATGAGTGATGAGATGCAGGGAGGCGCTGGTGATGGAAGCCAACAAATGTGATTTGGAAGAGACGCGCCGCCCAATCGATGTAAACTCAGTTGGGCTTTGAAAGGAGCTTGACTCTCCAGCATCACACCCACCCTTTTCAAGGATTCCTTTTTTCCCTTTCTCCCTTCCCCCTTTTCTTCTTCTTTCGACCCCTCAAACTGGGACTAGAAAACCTTACTCATTACACCAATGGAGGATCTATTACATTAGCAAACTCTCATCAATCTAAAAAGTAGCAAGTTACAAATGACTATGCTGTCATTATATCAAGCTCTTGCAATCCCTAGTCTGTAGGTTGTGCTTGTGTTGTCAAGTTTGTTGTTGACTTAGCAGTGGTTCTCAACCTGGGGTCCCAGATGTTTTTGGCCTTCCACTCCCAGAAATCCTAACCGCTGGTAAACTGGCTGGGATTTCTGGGAGTTGTAGGCCAAAAACATCTGGGGACCTCCAAGTTGAGAACCACTCTTGCAATCCCTAGTCTGTAGGTTGTGCTTGTGTTGTCAAGTTTGTTGTTGACTTAGCAGTGGTTCTCAACCTGGGGTCCCAGATGTTTTTGGCCTTCCACTCCCAGAAATCCTAACCACTGGTAAACTGGCTGGGATTTCTGGGAGTTGTAGGCTAAAAACATCTGGGGACCTCCAAGTTGAGAACCACTGACCTCAAGAAATTCATAGGATTTTCTAAGACAAGGACTACTCTGAAAACACTAGACCATGTTTGTCTCTCCTACAAACACCACCATCATACAAAAGATGCACACTTGTATCTGCACCCTGCTGCTATTCCTCACCTAAGTCTCTTAATGTTTCATTAATAGTCCAGTGATGATGATTGATCCAACTCATTTGATGATGATGATGATGATGGATGGATGGAGATAGATAGATCTTTGCTCTATTCCATCAGCAGTCCAGCTGTCAATATCCAATGATGAAGCATAAGGAAACAAGGGAAGGCTGAGACGATGCCTCCTGGTACAGGAAATGTGGAGCTTCAGAAACTCCATGCCAATCTGTGTTCCCCATTGCATCTTCTTTGTCCTTGCTTTATGACGTTTTCTGCGGATTTGAATTTTTTCAAGAAATATTTTACGTTTTTTATAGATGCATTTTCCAAAAAAGGTTCTGACGAGGAAAGAAAAGGGATGTCCGTGCATTTTCTGTGATGATTCCAAGGAATTTCCTCAAAGCGCCTCGCATTGGTGCGCATGGCCCGTATAATACTCCTGTTTGATGCTCTGCACATGGGGAAGGGGGAGGGCGGGGATGTGGAATGCAATCTTTGAGCTTTTCCGAAGCACCCAAAAACATCCCATGAACTTTACAAGTGTCGGGCCCCCTCCTGTGAAAGCGATCCCTCGTCCACCAGAACCCAACTTTTGATCTAATTTGTTGCCCCTTCTGAGTGACTGGAAAAAAAAATATGGGGGCACTTGGTTGACATCAATCAAGGCTGAGTCTGGGGAGGCAAAGGGATAGAATATCAGAGAGGTGACCAAGCATGCCACATGATTCAAATCAACTCAGCATTGATTAATTGGGTTCAGTCAGAGTTTCTGGATCATAACAACTGTTGTTCTCCTTCACGTCACATCAACAGGCCCTTGCAAAGGAGGGTATCCGTTTCCCCTCTGCCCCATCTCGGCGTGCGGCTGCATTGAGACAATCATCCTGCATTAAAGCTTAAAGGCTGGGTGAATTTTAGACAAATTCAATTTGCTCGCCAGGGCCTGAAGGGTGATTAGACAATGTTGGCTCCTTCCCTTCATCAAGGAGTCTTCACATAATCCAAACAATGTTTTGACATATGGAAACGATGGGTGTTTCGTTGCGGGCGGGGGGCTGCGCGGGGGGATCCGGGGAAGAAGGCTTTTCAGTTTGGGAAAAAGTCACCGAGAAGGGAAGATTCAATTATGCATGAAACGGCCTTGCCGTGCAAACTGATATAGATCGGTTGGATCCCGTTGGTGTCTAACGGATGTCTCCGTCTCTCTACAGACATGGCTTGACATTTTTGTCTGATACAGAAAGGCGGCACTGATTTCAAGTTTGGGGAAACGGAGATGCCCATGTGGCACCATCGCACATGGGTGCACATTGCTCATGGAGACCGATTCCGCATGGGCAGACATTGATCATGGAGCAACACATGTGTTGTTGGCACCCTAACTGGTGTCATATAACTCTGTGGGCCTGAAATGTTGCTCAGTCTCCTCGTCTCAGGATCTCATGGACTCGTAGCTTCTCAGAACATCAAGCTACCAATTCTCAGTTATGGTTGGCTTGAGCATGTTCCTTAGGAGTCTCATACATAAACCAAGTCAACACATCTCCAAAGTGTATGAACATATATGTGTGTGTGAGAGAGATGGATTGATGTGGAAGTCACAACATGTAGTGTTGGCCACCATCATGGCTTTAGAAGAAGACAGATCGATCTGTGGGACAGAAGTTATCAGCAGCTATGGATCGTAACCCATGTATGTGTTTGTATTCCATTTAGGATCATAGAATCCTAGAGTTGGGAGAGACCATAAGAACAGTCTAACCCACGCCATGCAGAAACATCAAAGCACTCCCGATTCTTAAAAATGGTTTCAATTGGTTCTGAAATTTCTTCCGCCAGTTCTTTTAATAGCCTTGGATGCAATTCACCTGGGCCTGGGGAGTAGATTCAATTTAGAGCAGCCAGATCTCCCTGTACTGGCTCTTCACCTATTCTGTGCTGCATTGCCCCTACTGAACCCTCTATTCCATTATCCCGAAATTGAGCACTGTTTACCTTTTGTGTCAGGGGTAATACACCTCGCGGTACCAGGTGCAGGAGACATAATTGGGAACAGATGAGTTTCTCCTCCTAGGCTGCTGATAGGCAACTCCTAGGCTTGTGGCAAGTGAGCGACAGAATGCTAGACTTAGATAGGCCTTTGGTCTGAGCCCATGGGCCTTCTTCTGTCTTCTATATTACAATCTGAAACACTCTATATGCACAGAAACAAACACACCCACACACATGCACACACGTCTATACGGGCCTCATCATTTCATAGTGGTTAATTTGTGCCTATAAAGGTTCACCTAATTGAGCTTTCTGCGTCCCATTTGGACTTTGTTCCTCTCTCCCATTTATCCTGCCCTTGTCTTTGCTGGGGCCATTTGTCCTCATTCAGATGGGGCCTCCAGTGCCTTCAAGGGGCCATTTAGTCCGGTAATATAGATGTTGCGAAGGTGCACCTGTGTCATTCAATTGTGGCTCAGGCCGAAAGGAGCCTCAAGAGTCTTTGTGGGCTTCTTCCCGTAATTATAACAATTGTATGCCATCCACCCGAATGGCGTATTTATCCACAAAGCCTCGGAGACAAGAGGGAACATGTGTATTTGCGAGTTTGTGTAGGAGTAAACAGTTCTAATGGCCCTCCCTGAGAGCGGTGCATGGAAGAATTAGCAGGCCTAAACCGATATTTGACCTCTTAAAGGCCTCTTGAGTTGGACTTTACGTTGGATTTATCTGCATCCAGATGGAGGAGATGCAGAATCTCGAGCATTCTGAGAGCACAGCAAAATGAAGATACGAGTAAACATGATGATCCATTAGTACAAAACAGCATCCCAATGTGCAATTATGTTGCTCTAATTTTGCCCTTATTAGCAACTATTAGTCATTCTACACCAACTGATTGTGCTTTATTATTTTTTTCCTTAACGTCGTTTTTGATCACTGTTTTGGACAATACAGCCATTCATGGCTGAATCTAACACCAGTTGTACATGGGCTCGACACTCTGTAACCACTAGGAAATACTCTCAACCTATGGTACATCTACACCAGTGGTTCCCAAACTGCACCTGTGGCCATCACCGCCCCCCTGAATCACTGCAGCGCCCACCAGGGGGCGGTAGCGCTCACTTTGGGAATTACTGATCTACACTGTAGAATGGATGCACTTAGAATCATAGAATCATAGAATCATAGAATAGTAGAGTTGGATGAGACCCCATGGGCCATCCAGTCCAACCCCCTGCTAAGAAGCAGGAAATCGCATTCAAAGCACCCCCGACAGATGGCCATCCACTTTACTTGGACACCACTTTACCTGTCATGGCTCAAGGCTATGGAATTGTGGGAGTTGTTGTTTTACAAGAACTTTAGCTGCTGGTCCCTCACCAAACTACAAATCCCAGGAATTTATAGCATTGAGGGATGGTAGTTCAAGCAGTGTCAAACTGAATTCATTCTACAGTGTGGCTGCACCCACTGGGCATATTACACCTCAGTTTAAAACATAGGCCCCAAATGGACTAGATCCAGATTTACACAGAGCGGGAAGAAGCCCATTGAAACCTATGAGTCTTAGGTTACTCATGACTTGTTTATGTCCAATTGATTTCAATGAGCCTACTACTAGAAGTGAGACTAGATCTGGATCTGTTGTATTTCATGGGCTTACTTCCAGATAAGCAGCTATGGCGATGCAATGCGTCTGCGAGGGACTAAATAGAGGAACTGCTCAAGCTTTGTCCTGGTTGACTCACAGTCAGAACGGGACTACCTGCCACAGTCCTTTCCCTCATCCTCTTGAACCCCAAACCTGCCAAGTTGGAAGAGTTCTATTAATCTAGGCAGCTCTGGGGCGCCATCTTCCCATGAAATCCAATGCCATTCCCTCTCGCCTTTCCCCTCCGTCCCATCCCTCCCGCCCAAATCCCTTTACTTGATCCGAACGGTTTTCTAATAAAATGGAGATGTAACTTTATCTGCAATAAGGGCAGCGGACGTTCGGTGGATAACATGTAATTAATAACAGAAATCTTTCTCTCTCTTATTAAATCGGGGGGCCCCCTTGGTCTTTCACCTCCATATAAGTGTCTCTCGGTTTTTACGATGGCCAAGGAGAAAACGATTGCGTGGGTTTGTGTGTGTGGCGGTATATCTACGGCTTGGATAGGTTTGGGGCTGAAGATGGTTTTAAATTTTTCAATTGGTATTATTATTAGCTTGCTGTCATTTATATAGAGGCTGTCCCTCGGATGAACTCCAGGAAGGCATGAATACGATCTTGTCTTGTCGAGACCCCATCTCTATATTGCAATGGGACCGTATCTATTGACACACAAACAAACCCTGAGAGGAAGAGTGTCCAAACCATTGCACAAGAGAAGGACTCAATCTCAGTCACTGCCAAGCACATGCTATTTATTTATTTGTATTTATTTTAATAGGTCTCAGCTGCTTTTCTGGACCAGATCCACCTAAGGCAGTGAGGAAATGACCCAAAAAGAGAAGGGAATATCATCACTTTTGAAATCCCACATTGGCTTGCGCAGCATATCTCTCTGCTCTCAATGGTAGTATTGCTACAACTGAAATGCAACCCAGTGTCCAAATGCGCATCTAATGCTCATGCACACCTGCATATATTCTGGCGTGACATAAACATATGCAACTCTTGCATCTCAATCAAGAAATAAAAACAGAAAGAAATCATAATAGGAAGTAGTGGTAGCAGTGAGGGAGATGCATGAAACACATGGAGAAACAAGACATTTTGAGGCATCTTGCACATCACACATGGAGTTGAAGGTATGGACAGTGCGCTATTTTAGACAGGTGGCCCTTCAAATGTATGGTTCTGGGAATCAATCCATATGGAAACCCCATAAAGACAATGGGTCTGCTCAAAAACAGGATTCAGGACAAGTGTCTTCAGGGTTTTCTAAGTTACGATCCCGTATTATCGGTGGACAGAATTCCAAAATTGTAGATACATTCGACGACATCTCCACCATTGCCACCAATCTATTTTAATGGCTAAGTTGTGTTCCAATAAAGTTGCCTGAGTTCAGGGCTAGACCCCAAGCACCCATGACGTATCTCCAGGCAGGAGATAAGGGTGCAAATTCTCTAGTTTCGTGGGGTTTCACCTCCAGGCAAGAAGAACAGACTATGTGCCAATTGCCAGTTCAGTTATTAAATCAGCCTCTTGCTACAATTTCTAAGGCTGCCTCAATTTCTTGCTGTAACTTCCAGAGACTCTCCAGAGATAGGGGTCTATGGATTTATTTAGTTTGCTTCCTTCTTTGTTTCCTATCGTGGTGGCTCCAGGGTATTGAGTGATTTCAGTGACTTCAAGAACCACGGGTTCGAAAGCCCGGCATGTCTAGCTACTCCAGAAGGCCAAATCAGACACTTTGGATTTCTCTCTTCATTTCCAAACAGGGAAAGCGATCCTTTGTGTGGGTATGTGTTTGAATCACAAGCGTTTATGGTGTTGGAGGATTGGGGTGTTGGGAATGTGGTCTGGATATAGGGCTAGCATTGTGGGAGCACCCCAAGGGATGTCTCCAGTTGCCTGTTTTCAATATGGGCATGCCTGGGAGTCTGGTGGAGTCTCCTTCTTTGGAGGTTTTTAAACAGAGTCTGGATGGCCATATCTTGGAAATGTGTCTTCTTGCATGGCTGAATGGGATTGGGCTTGATGGCTCTTGAAGTATCCTTCCAACTCTATGATTCTATGACGATGGAGCTCCATCATCCTAGTTGCGTAGTAACGTTGGCAATGTAGGATCTCGTCCATGTTTTTCTTTAATTGAAGCCTCAGGGGCTTCATTTACTTTAACGCTACATGTACATGGCTTTGAATTATTTTAGCCCCTTCAGCTGCCTTAAGTTGTTGTCATGTTTAATCTGTTTTCATTCTGTTAGCCATTTTTTAAAAGAACTGGAATTGATTAAACTCCATGCATGTTTTATCTGCATGCTAAAGAGCAGAATATACATATTTTAACAAACAAAGAAACTGTCACAAATTGACTTCATCAGAAAGAATAAGCAATGAAGCCAGGACTATGGGGAAAGGCATCAGTGGAAGAACTTGCTATTTGAAGGTCTCAAGGATGTTAAGAGTTGTGTCCCATCTCCAAGATTATGCTTATGGATGCAAATACATTTTTTTCCCCAAAATCTGGGAGCGTGGGACAAAATCCAAAACATTTCTGGCCACAAGCCTTTCAGATTAGGAATACTCAACCTGGTTGAGTATTGGTTAATCCAAAACGGAACAGATCCCTTGAATCATAGTTCAGATTGTGAGTCAACACATGGGTAAATTCCATTCATTCAATAGATCTACTCTGCTTGGAACTAGCAACATAATTAAGTCCATCATCACAATCACCATTATTATTATTATTATTATTATTATTATTATTATTATTATTATTATTATTAGATACACTTCTGTATCATGGTCTACCTTGCATAATATTAAATATATGTTGTGATGTAGTAGAGGTGCTATGTAGGCCTCCAAGAAAATGGTGAAGATGCCAAGAGTCAAGAGTGTTCCCATGTACATTGGGCTGTATCGAAAACACTCAAATGAGCATCAGTGCCCAAAACGTATCAGTAGTATCTATACACATCAGTTACTTTAAGTGGCAACATTAGGGCAAAGCGTTGCCGAATATGGATACAGAGAAACTGCATGGTTCTATTTTCCATGGATGGAAGTTCTACACCAAATTCCAGCCATTGATATTTCACTGTAGTAGGAATCCTATAACAAGGCACGAAGGCAACAGAGATGCCCATCAACAACAGCTAGCATCATGTGAAGAATCTGTGCTATCAGTTTGGGAGGAGCAAACACTGTTCCATCCTTGTCTGGAAAAGTCCAAGAGCTCCTTTTCAGCCAATATGATCCATCATGAACCAAACAAACCACTCGCCTTTTCAGCTTTCCCCACTCCATCCTGTTCCTTTCCTTCCATCCTTTCTGGAAAAAAAGAAAAGAAAAAGCTTCCTTTGCAGATCCCCAAATATTTTAATTGAGCAATTTGACTTCCCCTCGGCCCTTCCCTTCTCTTTCCCACAGACAAATGGCCTGCCCATTTCTGCTGACTGCCGCTGACGGGTCTGATCTCCTCCAGAAACTCCGAGGGGAAAAGACGCCTGTACCCGGAATGAACTTTCGAACTTTACCCTTCGCTTTTTCCCCCTCAGCACTCCATCAACAAATGGCTGTGGCACATATGAAAAACAGATAATGCTCACGCATACTTTATGTTGGGAAATGGATCGAGCAGAATTGACATCCTTCTGCGGGACCAGCCAAATCATCCGCTGCCCATCCGCTCGTTCTCTTTTTCAAATTCCCAACTGTCCTCTTGGCGTCTGAAGGTGGATTGGAGCCAAGAATGACACAAACAACCTGCCCTCAGACTGGTCACTTTGCTCAAGTTACGGCCATAAATTCTCATGGATATTTCATGGCATGGTTTCTAGGGTTTCCGTTGGGAATGGAAGTTATGGGTCTGGGTCTCATTGGTTAGCCTCAGCAGAAGTAGATGGGCCCTTAGCAGCCAGCAAGACGTGTCAAACAATGGAGATCAGGGCACTGCAGGACAAAGTTTCCAACCTTCTCCTGCACATGGTCTCCAAAATGGAGGTCCTGCTTCTGATTGGCAGGTTACAGCTCACCCTCAGAACCATAGGGACTGACAGACAGTCAATATAGGTTGAAGGGCCATTATTAGAAGAGATGATATTTCTAACATCATCGGGCAGATGGAAATTACAAGGCAAAGATATCCAGTGGACCCATTTTAAACTCCATTTGACCTAGCAGAGGACAATGCCAGCTATCACAATGACAAGACCGCACATTTTTTATTCAACATGTTTCCAGTCGGTGCGTCAGCATGCCAAAGAGACACATGGCAAAAATTACTCACCTGAATTAATTGGAGGGTAAAGGAGACCCAAGGTGGCTCTTAAACATTGATTAGAAAAAGACACCTAGCAGTATGGAGTTGGAGCTGTGCAATGCCTCAATAACAATGGAGAAACCCGTCAGAAGTAAAAACAATGAATATCTCTGGTCCAGATGAGCCATCATCAACATCAACATTCTCTGTGAAGTTGCTTCACAGGAGTTGGCCAACCTTGTTGGAGCAACATCTCTCAATGTACTTTGGGTTGGACAGCTCCCTTGCTAACCTAACCTTTCACATCCTGATCTACAGCAATTTCTATATTAAGATGGTGCCTAGTATCGACACAGTCAGCCTTCCATCTTTATGAGTATGATTTTTGAGGATTTGAATAGGCATGAATTTGGTTAAAATGTTCTCAGTAGGGATCTTGAGGTCCTCCTGTGGTCAACTTTCTCCGATCATGCTAGAGGACCTAGAAATTCCTAGAGGGAACAGCTCTATAGGAATCTCTAGGTCTTCCAGTGCAATACAACTTCAGGTTCCAGCTGGAGTTGACCATAAGGTTCATAAGGTTGGAAGACCTAACAATTCCTAGAGAGATGTTTTCCCAAGTAAAAAAACCCCAGCAATTTCTTCCTTTGCATTTCCCCCACATCCACAAGAGTTTTGTGCCTCGAACCCCAGTGAAAATGAAGGGCTGCCCGTACTTTTCAAAGTCCAACATAGCCAAGATCTTGACCTCATTTTGTTTCAAATATGCAACCCACTTAATCAAGGTCTCTCTTTTCTAGTCAATTAAAAGTGACCTAAATGAATCAATATAAATTGTTTGAAATCGATTAATGCTCTTGGTTAATCAGGGAAGGTCTGCAGCTCCTTCCCTGAAATGGTTTCTGTTTCACAGAGGACTCGATCTTCAATTAGAGAAAGGCATTTTCAGTGCTTAGAGACAAAAAGGAGGTTTCTTTTCCACCAAAACCCTATATTCACTTGCTTGACTTTCAGAAATGGTCCAAAAGTTGGCAATGGTCAAAAGGTTGTATTGCTTGCTCCTCATGTTCTGGCATAGCTTTCAGATAGGTTTGCATAAGCCTGGCTACCCTATTCCCTGAGATTTTGGGTGCATCTACAGACTGGAATGAATGCAAATCCACACCACATTCATTGCCATGGCTCAATGCTATGGAGGCATCTGGCAGATCATTGTGAAATGGAAGAAACTGAGGACCAGATAGACCTCGGGTATGAACTCATCAATTATTTTTTATATTCTTATTTAGCTCAAGAGGAGAGTACATTCTTGGACTACAGCTTCCCCAACCAGCATGGAATTTGTAGCCCTCAAAATAACCAAGTTGAAATCAACAACAAATAGGACAGAGACACTGAGTATCTCCACATATTTTGGACCATTGGGACTGATGGGATTTTCTGGCAAAAACCTCTGGAAGACCACCTCTGAATGAAAGAACGGCACCAAGGAGGATTTCGAAATGTACATGGAGTTGCAGAGAGAGGAGATGTGGATCTCAGGCCCAAAATAGAGATTTGGGAAGACATCAACGGACTATTTTTGGCCTGATGGATGAGATCTCTGCCTTTGAGTCTCACGCTCCTCCTTCTCCCCTTACGATGGACTACCTGGCCAAAAACATTTGGAAACCAACTCCGAGTTGACAGCCTGGGTGAAACGAAAGCCAGCTTGTGCTTTCTTCATTTCCCGACCGTCTCCCGTTGATGCAGAAAGAGCCATTGAAAGAAAAGGCCTGTAAACCCTGCAAAAGCATCCTTTCCAGTTAGCTGGTCAATATATATATATAGATGTGTGGGGAGGAAGACATCTGTTCTTAACTCCTTCAGCAGAGGAGGAAAAAGTTGGGAAGGGTCCCACCTAATCCCGAAATAAAATATTGCCCTAATAGGCTGGGCATGGGAGAAGAAGGGCTTGGTCTAATGACAAGCATGCCTTGATCAATGCTCCACCTTGGCGTGCCCTGCCACCTTTCTCTTTTCAGCCGCTGCTTTTAAAAACTTCCCAGCCATGGAGATTTATGATGTGTGTTGCATCTCAAACACCCTTGGATCACATCAGGGTGATGAAAGCCTGATAGGCCTGCAGATAGGGAAAGGAGAGGGAGGACGCGGAGGGCTGAAGCGCATAATGAATACAGTATTCTATCCTTTCTCAGAGGCACACCAGCTCTCCCTCCCGTCGCCTTTTCCCCATAGCTTGGGCTTGGAGTCATAAAAACGGGGCTCCGAAGTTGCAGCGCCAGAGACCAGAGGTTTGCTCCAGCCCACATGGTTAACAAGACCGCAAGGAATATGAAAAACTAATCACAAGCCGCCTAAGCGGCAGTTGGTAACCGAATCCGCCGGGCTTGGAAAGCACACGATGCGCATGTTCCCGGCCTGTTTGGGAGCCTCAGCTTTTGGCCTTAACAGCTGCTCTAATAAACTTCCCAGAAAGTATTAGATTCACGGGGGAGTGTGTGTGTGTGCTGCGTGTAAAAAAGGAAAGAAAGAAAAGCAGAAACCAAATGGAAAAGATATATCATCCGCGCCAACCTGAGATCCGATGAGTTTCCTGAGTTGGAAAAACATGGGTATTTTCCTTCTTCCCAAAGTAATGGACTTCTAGGCTTGAAATCTTTGTCTACACTGCAGTTTGGAACTTCATTATACAGTCATTGGAGACCCATATGAATCCGTTTAACTGCATCGAACTGCCTGATATGGGTCTACACTGAGCATATAATGCAGCATAGACCCAGCCTATGCTTCCTTGGAAGGAAGAAGCAGATATGACAACTTGGGTCGGGCCCAGATGTTTCACCGCCTGCATTGAGCTGCCTTATACAGGTCTAGACCAGCCATGGGCAAACTTTGGCCCTCCAGATGTTTTGGATGTCAACTCCCTACCGACTGTTAGGAATTGTGGGAGTTGAAGTCCAAAACACCCGAAGGGCCAAAGTTTGCCCATGTCTGGTCTATACTGACCATATAATGCAGTTCCAAATGGAATTACTGTATATACTCAAGTATAAGCCTAGTTGTTTTGCCCTTTTTTAGGACTGAAAAAAAAACCTCCTCGGCTTATACTCAGGTGAGGGTCCTGGTGGGCTTATATTTAGGTCAGCTTATACTCAAGTATATATGGTATATTTATTATTATTTTTCTATTATTATTGGTATTGTTACATTTATTATTTTACTCTATTAATTATTATTATTACATGTATTATTTTACTCTATTAATTATTATTATTACATTTATTATTTTACTCTATTATTGTTGTTACTTTTACATTTATTCTACTCTATTTTTATTACTATTAACACATTTATTATTTTACTCTATTTATTATTACATTTATTATTTTACTACATTTATTATTATTATTATTTATTATTTCACTCTATTATCATTAAAAGGATACATAAGCACATTTACATTGAAGAAGATGAAAACAATGATTTAATCAGAGTTGAACGGTCATATCTTAAATTACAGTTTGAGGTAAAGATTCAAAAACATTTAAACTACTGATGCCTCAATTAATGTAATTTTATTGGTATCTCGGCTTATACTGGAGTCAATGTTTTCCCAGTTTTTTTGTGGTAAAATTAGATGCCTCGGCTTATATTCGGGTCGGCTTATACTTATAGTAAATGGCAGTGTAGATCCAGACTATGTTTCCCTGGAAGGAAGAAGTAGATATGACCGCCATGGTTGGTCCCAGATGTTTCCCTACCTGAGGCCAAGGACACAATGATGTCCCTGATCTTTCTGTGTTGACATTCAAACTGGCATTTGAATGACTTCAATGCTACTTTAGGTTGGAAATGAAAGTAAGGTAAGGTGAGGTTGGGTTGCCTCCTCTTTCAAGTTTTAAATCTATGTATCATTGCTATGCTTAGGCTTTCCTTCCTTCCTATTGGTCTCGAAGGACATTTTTGCTGCTTTTGGGGTTTCTGTCATGAGCTTTGTTTTCGCCTGTGCTCTTTTTGATGGATTCCCTGAAAGAATGGCCTGCTCTTTCTTGGTTTGCCGCCTCTGAATTAATCGTTGAATGGTGATCCAAATTCACTTTATTCACTGTATCTACTCTGCTTAAGAATACTGATGGGATTTCGGCAAATAAGCGTAAGTTTCTCTTTTGTATGATCTGAACTTCGGTGTGCCTGTTTGACAGCCATAGGCTCACAGAACTAGTCTATTAACATGAGCAATCCATACAATGCATTTTCAAAGAGGAGGCTAATATAGGGGACGCAGTGGTGGGAATCACACCTTTATTTTGCAACAAAGAGATACACCCAAGGCGTTCAGGAGGGATGGATGGAGCCCAGCGCTGGCACCTGAGGCAATCGCCTCACCCTTCCGAACGGATTTGGCAACAGCAAACATGAGCACCACTGAATCCTTTCAATGATTTATGAAGCAGCGTGTTGCACTATGCATGCTGGGTGCATATTTTGGAAGGGCATGCCATCCACCTTTGGCTGAGAGTCGCAGAGGTTCCCATGGAAAAGCGCTGCAGAGGCTGCTTTGCAATAGCATTGGTTGCACAGTTGGGCCCTTGGACTTGTGCCGGCTTCCATATTCATCCCTGTCTTGTTGCTTCTGGTTGCACGTTGCTCAATGGGTCGCCATTAGGCATGCTATCCATGAACACACCTTGGACAATGTCGACATTTTTCATGGGTTTCCTAACACCATTGGCAGCTATTTAGACTGCAGGCAGTCCCTGAGTTACAAACATCTGACTTACAAATGAGGGTGAAACAATAGGAAGTGAGAGAAATCTTCCAGTAACTCCTGGAAGAGTTGTTATCATGGGGAAAGGGGTCTCCACGGAAGCTTTATCACCAATCCTTGTTTCCACAACAAGCCAAAGTCTTCAAGATCCAATTCTTGCATGGAAAGGTTTTGACCTGCCTGGTCAATTGGTCGTTTTGAGAGCTGCTGGGTCAAGCATCCTATGTCTCGAGATCTCGGTATTGCCTCTGGAAATAATTTATATCTGGATCCAGCTTTGCCTCCAATGAGTTCAAGAAGGTCTTCAAAGCTCTCCTCTTCTCTAATTGATCATCAAAACAACGCTGTATTGGATGCCGGGCAGATTGGGTTGCTATGGGCCCTTCCATACAGCCATATAACCCAGAATATCAAGGTCGATAATCCACAAGATCTGCTTCGAACTGGGTTATGAGTCCACACTGCCATGTAATCCAGTTCAATGTGGATTTGTTACAGCGGTGTGGAAGGGCCTGTATTAACATATTGGCATCCAGCTAACTATGTTCATTCCATTTAAAAAAAAATGAAGCTGAGTCGGGAACTGAAACGTGAAGCCCTATGGTGAGACTGCTACTGCCTTTCAACCTTTCGCCCCGGAATTAAGTCTCATAGTTTTATAAACTGGAGAGTGACGTTCTTCCAATTTTTTGGGTAAATGTTGCCATTGTGTGACAGTCTGTTTGCAGACAGCTGGGGTCTGCTTTTACAGCTCTTCTGCCTGCAAGCAATGCATAGAAAGCAATGGAGCTGAGCTATCGATGTCAAGAATGAGGAAATTCAACAGAAGAACATTCTTTCAGTATGACTGACGCCAATTTCTTCTGGGGAGAAGAGTCAACTCAGTGGACATCACTGACTTATGCATGCGTAATTAAGTAGGTGATGTAGTGGTGTGGCTAATAATAATAATAATAATAATAATAATAATAATAATAATAATAATAATCCAATACAACAGCCAGCAGAGTGTCTGCTGTGGACTCATCTTGTTGTATTTCAAATAATAATAATAATAATAATAATAATAATAATAATAATAATATCTCAGCTGATATTTGGAAACAATAGACATTGACAAAATTACGATCTGCCAACTGCAAAAGGCCACCCTACTGGGATCTGCATGCATCATCCGAAAATACATCACACAGTCCTAGACACTTGGGAAGTGTTTGACTTGTGATTTTGTGATACGAAATCCAGCATATCTATCTTGTTTGCTGTGTCATAATAAAATAATAATAATAATAATAATAATAATAATAATAATAATAATAATAATACATCACACAGTCCGAAATACTTGGGAAGTGTTTGACTTGTGATTTTGTAATACGAAATCCAGCATATCTATCTTGTTTGCTGTGTCATACAATGTCATATTAATAATAATAATAATAATAATAATAATAATAATAATAATAATCCAATACAACAGCCAGCAGAGTGTCTGCTGGGGACTCATCTTGTTGTATTTCTAATAATAATAATAATAATAATAATAATAATAATAATAATAATAATAATATATCACACAGTCCTAAACGCTTGGGAAGTGTTCGACTTGTGATTTTGTGATACGAAATCCAGCATATCTATCTTGTTTGCTGTGTCATACAATGTCATAATAATAATAATAATAATAATAATAATAATAATAATAATAATAATAATAATAATAATGTCTTCCTCGTAGACCATAATGGTGAGCAATTGGACATTCTTGCTCATTTCCACCCAACATTTCTCCCTCTCTGTGTGTAGGTGTGTGTCCTTCCAAGACGCAGGCCCTCCTGTTGCCTCTGGTTGAGGATCTTATTTTATTTCCCTCCCAAGAAACTGCTGAAGACCCCATTTCCTTCTGCCTAACAACACCTCCAGGTTCTCAGCAGCTCGGCCGACTCCTACGCTCGCAAGAGCTGGAATTTCCTGCCTGAGCTGCGGTGTGGTTTCGACTGCTTTGGGGCTGCAGACGGGTTCTTTAATCTCTTGCCAGCTGGACCCGTGCATTAGCAGGGAAGGCAATGAGGTTGTGCCTTTGCCAGAAATCTCACCATTGGGCGGAACAGGGCCTCCCCCCTTTGCCTCTCCACCTTCTGCTCCTTTTCTTCCTAAAAACAGTCCTTCATGTGAAAGAAAACATAACATGTCTGCCCTTCCTGTCTTCTTTGGGCTGGCTCAGCGTCAGGCCATCAGTTGTTCTTTTCATGCTGCTGCTGCTGAGGCCATGGCTTCCTTTAGTTGGCAAAGCTCAGCATAACTGAAGACGTTGGGGGCCTTCTGGAAAAATTTCAGAGAGAATGAGAGAGAGAGCGCTGTCTTCAGAACAGCACCGTCGTGCAGTATTTTCCTCAACTCAGTGGCCCAAATCCTGCATCAAATGTACGATGATGAAACCACATTACAGGCATGCTTCAAACTCGGCTATCTGTGTCCGCACTGAACCATGCTAGCGAACTGCGATAACGCGCAAACAGGTCCCTTCTGCAATGGGGACTCAAGTGTCCCAATGCATGGCGTGTCCTGTTGTGTATGTACGATGCATCTCAATACACATCATACAGTAGACCAATCTGTCCGACTCTATTGTTGCGGTGGTTCCAGGGCTACATCTCGGCTCCCCTCCTGAGAATCTGAGTGCTGCGCAACATCGCAATTCACTTTTACATGGTTGCAAAAAGTTTACAAGGGCGGAAATACCTAACAAAATGCCAACTCTTGTTTTGAATGGTGCCCACTGTGCAACTGTGATTGATGCTGAATGTATCTGAGGAATGGCACCAAGTTATATTGGACTGGATGGCCCTTGGGGTCTCTTCTAATTCTACAATTCCATGATTCTATGTTGGACCGGATGGTCCTTGGAGGCTCTTCCAACTCTACAATTCAATGAGTCTGTATCGGACTGGATGGCCCTTGGGGATCTCTTTGAACTCTATGATTCTATCATTCTATGTTGGACTGGATGAACCTTGGAGTCTCTTCCAATTCTACGAATCCATAATTATTTATTGGACTGGATGGTCCTTGTGCTCTCTTCCAAATCTATGATTCTATATTTGACTGGGTGGCCCTTGGGATCTTGTCCAATTCTACGATTCCATGATTCTATGTTGGACTGGATGGCCCTTGGGGATCTCTTCGAACTCTATGATTCTATCATTCTATGTTGGACTGGATGAACCTTGGAGTCTCTTCCAATTCTATGAATCCATAATTCTTTATTGGACTGGATGGTCCTTGTGCTCTCTTCCAAATCTATGATTCTATATTTGACTGGGTGGCCCTTGGGATCTTGTCCAATTCTACGATTCCATGATTCTATGTTGGACTGGATGGCCCTTGGGGGCTCTTGACGATTCTTTCTTGGACTGGATGTTCTTTGTGGTCTCTATGAGTCTATAACTTTACCTTCACAACATCACTGGCCCCCCATCCCCATAACATCATAAGAACTCACCCCTCAATCCCAGATTTTGGGCCTGAAAATTTGGGGCCTTGGATAGTCCAAATATCTTGAGGCATGACCAGAGAGACCCTTACTTCCAATGCCTATAATGAATGGGGTCACTACAGTAAGCACATCCTCTGAGTAGAGCAGGCATCTTCAAACTGCAGCCCTCTGGATATTTGGCCACCTCAGTTTGAGGATTCCTGCCGTAAGGTGTAAAAAACAGTCACTAAAATGCACATGAACCCACAGACTGGTGAAAGAGATTCAGTGAGGATCAATGCCGCCAGGACTCACCAGCTCAGCACGTAATGCATTGCATGCACGCAACATTGGCATGGCCCAAAGTCAGCATATGGAGGGGGCTGGGGCCAAAAGAGTTCCACCAAAGGCGCCAAAGGAGTCCTTCGCAACAGTGCCAGCGGACGTGAGAAAACCTTTGCATTGGCTGGCAGGAATGGTGTCCAAAGGCTTTCACGCCAGGGTGTGGTGAGTCAGCGGAGGGGTTTATTCCAGCTCTCCAAGGTGCTGACACTCTTTCCTTAAAGGTGAGGAAATCTAGGAAACTGTTGTGTATTCATTGCGATTGTGGCACAATTGCCACAGTCAAAACTCCCTGCCGCCCTTGATGTCCTTTATTGGGCATCACCAGCATGGGAAGAAGGCGGCTCAGCCTGCTAATGAAAGCCATTCTTGTCAAGTTGGCATAGTCCGTGGCAGGAGAAGCTACTTCATTAAGCATACTCAATTAATTAAGCAGCTGATACAGAATATTGGCCTAGAATAATACTAATAGATTCTGTTCTCGCTCTCAGGCTTTGTCAGCTAAGTACATTGGCTAACCATGGAGACTTTGCTGAAAAGGCACAAGCAGGTTCGTGAAGTTAGGAATAACTTGTCCCGATGTATCCAAGTTTGGATCCTGGGAGGCCAGATTTCGGCTCTGACAATCTCCTCACCTCTTGCACCCCCATCCCCTCTTACAAGATTTCTTAAATGTGACCAGTCATTCCCAACACTCCGTTCTTGCTTTCTCCTTTGCAGACATTTTGGTGAAGATATATATTTGGACTGACAAGGCTCTCATTCAAGCAGCCAAGATGTCTGCTAACATTTCCAGAACATTTCCCAACATAATAGAAAGAAGATCTCCATAGTCTGGAAGAAAATTGTGGATGAATTCACACATATGGGCCAAGATCCTGTATCAGGACATATGTGCCTGTTACTGTCACTAAGCAGGATTCCAACCACAGAAGAGCTCATAGAGCTGATTACGACTTTTCCAATGGCCTTTCATTGCAAATACTAACTTTGAGAAATATTCTTGATTATATTCCGCATTGAGCATCCCTTATCCAGAATTCCAAAATACTCCAATATTATCCACATGGGTGGCTGAGATAGTGACACCTTTGCTTCATACAAAGACTGTGCTTCAAGCACAAAATTATTTAAAAATGTTGTATATCAAATGACTTTCAGGTGACATGTAGCAGATGTATATGAACATAAATCAGCTTTTTAAAATCTTGGATCTCCCTTCCAAGATCTCTCATTACATACATATTTGCAAGTACAGGTATCCCAGAATCTGGCCGTCTGTTGGGAGTACTTTGATGGTATTAGACTGGATGGTCCTGGGAGTCTCTTCTAACTCTAGGATTCTACAATCCTAAAATGCATTCTGGTGTTGCCCAAGAGCTCACATTGGGGTTGCATAGCACGATTCTTCTCATGCTACATTATGTGGAACAGACACATTGGGCAACTGAGCCAAGGCACAAGATATGCAACTGAATGCACAACGAATGTGCCTGAGAGTCTGAACTTTGGGTTCTTCTAGTTGCGTCCAGCGATTGTTCTGTGTTGATTGAACCTCGCTGCACAAGAAGATGCACCAATGCATCCGATGAACCCTTCCTTTCTTCCTTCCCTAAAAAGGAAGGGAAGCAAACAAGCACGCGGAAAGTTGGAAGCAAAGACAAAGAGCCAACGGCTGGAAAAAGAAAACGGATGAAAACTGTCACTTTCTGCAAATCCCAATTACGCGTGTTTTGCTTAAAGAAGCAACTCGGCTTGGAATATGTTTGTTACGCAGCTGTCATTAAGGCCGACGGAGATATCTCAATAATGGGGCAATTGCCATTTTTATACGTTCCCGTTCCTCCCAGCCATTTGTGTGTTTTCCACTACGTTAGCTGATCATACGGCACAACCGGAGCCTTCAGAAATAAATGAGGGCTCCATCTCCTTCTTCCAGCTTCCACATGTGGTTCTGGCTACTTCCACGGGACGGAGGGAGTATTTTTAGCCTCCATTTGTGTGGAGCAAAAATGTTTTCAATCAGCAAGATAATTACGATGATAGGAAATCCTTATGCGAAATGGAGAAAAAAAAAACACAAACCATAAACAACCGTTAAGTTGGGGAAGGCGAGTGCATTCTCGGGGAAAATGCGGAAGCTGACTTTATGGAGCAACGAATTGACAAAGCATTAAATCAAGGCCAACACATGGCATGGAAAACAGATTTACGAAGGAAGAAAATGGCATCAGGAGAACCACAGATGGCCCAGGAATGAACTCACAAGGAACCGGACCTCGGCGAAGCTGGACTTCTTGGGCCACAAAGCATGCAAGAACTTCTCAATGATATGATGCTTTTGATCTATCACTGATCCATAACTTTTTTTGTAATTTAGACTGTTGCAGTGCTCTTGAAACAGAATCAGAAGCTGAGTTGAGGTTGATCGAGGCAGTGAAATGCTTACCACCAGGAACTGAAGTGCAATCCACATTTGCAAGTCAATCAATTGATTGCTTGACTGACTGATTGATTGATTGACAATTGCAAGTCTGACTTTGGCAGATTTAATTATTTCTACAGATTTGATGAAAATGCTCTCTTATGGAATCTCGAGGTTCTCTAACATTACTCTGTAGTCAACTTCTGCTGGATGTTTATGATAGACTCATGCTAGAGAGGACACTTCTCGAGGAACCTCTAGGTCCTCCCAATGAGAAGTTGATCATGTTGGGATTTAAAGAGGAGCAATCTACTTTGATGGGAATGTACAATCAAGACCTACAGGAGCAGACCTATTCTGGGAGGTATAAGGTCCAATCCTTTGGATAGCTCCATTGAAACTCATGCCAGACCAGATTCACCACCCCAGTGAGATGGTAATCACCAACTCCTGATAGTAGTTACCTATATTGTAGAGAGGAAGGTGGACACAGTTGAGGAATGGTGGTTATTAGTGATGTTATGCTAGATAGTGATACCCATCAGGACGTGCAGGGAGACGTACACTTATTTATGTAGACCAGGGCTGGGCAATCCGAAGCCCATGGACCAAATGAGCCTTGTGACAGTGAAATATAGCAGTAGGCCACACCTTCTAGTTTCAGCTGCTCAAACCCTGATGTTTGCTAAGGTGGAGGCACAGGGCAGGATTAACCAAGGATCAACCTCAGTCTAAGCATCCTATGTTTTTCTTTATCACAGATTCAAGTATTGGGTAAATTTGTTTCTGATTTCTAGCTTGCGCAAGGTCACCGCTTCAGGGAGATGGAGGACCAAAGGGCTGGCTGTCTCTATTGTGAAGGAAGAGGTGGGACTGGAGAGCTTTGAACGGTGACCTGTTTTGGTCTTAAAGGCTCAAAGGGCAGAAGGCCAGGGGAAACAGCTCCAACCAGTCAGTTATTACAACCCACTTTGGGACTGGAAAGGGAGGCGAGAGACAGTTGCGAAATGTTTGACATTTGCTTATGGGAAGGTGTCAAGCACTTCTTCGGGCGTTGGGTCCTCCAGGATTCTTTTCTGTCTTCTTGGTGGCCCAAAGAAGGGACTCTCCCTTTGCAAGGGGATTCCCCAAGTCCCCAAACCAGAGCTTAGCAGAAGAAGGCCAAACACCTCTCGCCTCCCTTCTCTTAGAACTCCTTATTTACTTGCTAAGTTGTCCCTTCCTCCAGCTGAAGGCCTGTCAGCATAAAAATTGCTCTCATCTGTCTATCATTGCAGACAATTCTTTATCATAAGCAACTGGTGGATATTTAATACTGAAAACACGATTCCCCCAAAGTTGATGTCACTGCAGTCTGCAACACGGCCCAATTTGCAATTCAGAAATCCGAATGTCTTAACATGCAAAGAAAGGAGGCAGCAGACAGTGGTCTGCTCATTGCCGATGTTACAATAGCCATGAACGATCCTTAATTCAATCTCATTTGTTATGTCTTAATGGATGAATAACCAGTGTGGTGTAGTGGTTAGAGCATTGGGACAGGACTGGGAAGACCCAGGTTCTAATTTTCACAACGTCATGACGTTCTTTGTGTGACTAGTGCTTCCTTTCAACCTGACCTAACCCCAGTGTTGTTGACAAAAGTCAATGTTTCCCACTGTGGGGAGAAGGTGACATAAAATTAATAATAAACTTAACAATAATTACAAAAAAAAGGGATGTGTGAGTTGGAATGTGGGTTTTCCCTGAAATGGAGGATCATCGATTGCCAAAAGCATTGCATATTATCAACTCCTCCCACTCAGTTTCCTGACTTTTCTTCTCATGCTAGTAACCAAGTAAAGAAGACAGACATGACTTTATATTCATAGATCTGAAGACACTGGCAGATCTATATATATAAAGTCAAAGTGTGCATGAACCAGGGTTGTTGCTAGATGAAGTGGCCCACTGTGATGTCACTGGGTTGGCCGTTGCTAGGTGAAGTGTCCCCTTGTGATGTCACTGGGAAAGAAAGGGATGGGAGGAAGGACAGAACCTGTCTATTGGTGTCATGGAGACATTCTGAGTGAGGTCTTCTCCAAACTGGAGAAGGGAGAAAGTAGGCAGGCAGTGATCCCAACGACATCTGGACAAGGCTGGGCATATACACCAATGTTCCAAGAAAGTTGAGGAAAACAAAGAGCTTTAAAAAGTGGATTTCACTGGCAAGTGAAGACTACTGCACATCTTGCCTGGGCATCATGTGCACTGACTGCCGCAAATGAGCAATAAGCCCACATTATTTTGGCCTTAAAGCCGAATTAATTAAATAATAATAATAATAATAATAATAATAATAATAATAATAATAATAATATAATTATTTATTGCAAAGGCCTTGCTGTAGTGGTCTGCCTTGGAGAGGAGCAGGAAAGGGGAGATCCATTCACCTCTGGATTTCCCTGAGCCATGTTAACCAAATAGGCAGCTTTTCCGTATCTCCACGGTTTCGCCATTCCTCCTGATTCAGGCAGGACCGGCTCTGGGAAGTGGAGATGGCGAGTTGAGCAAGGAAAACAAAACAGGGTTTTTAGTTCAGAAATAGTTTCCTGGAACTTTGGTCTCTGTTTTTCACCCTAGATGAGATAAAGTCACTCATTGTTTGGCTTGGCTCCCTATAAACCCATGTTGCCGACAGCACCCTTTGATCACAGGGCTATAAGGATGCTGACCCTTGACAGCCAGCCCACTCCCTCCTCTTTCCCAGTCCTGCCAGACCAGCCTCTGTTATAGAAATTGGACGGCGATTTTCTTTTTTCTTACCAGGAGTAGAAAGGCGGGAAGGGGCGGGGGACCCGGCTAAATCCCACCACTCTTAGAAACCATTTGAAGCCGTTCTCCTAATTAGTCTGCAAATTAGATTTCAGAGTTCATCCAGTCAACCTTCCCCCTTTCCCTTAGATATTTCCCAAAGCTTGTGGTTGTGGCATGACTTTATCGAACACCGACCAAGAGACTGCACACAACGCGGCAACCCAATTGTCCTGTCCAGAAACCAGTATAAGAACGGCGTGACCCATCTTGAAAAGAAATAAGCTCATTTTGAAATTGGGTCCCATCCCATGTGTATCTTGCCTTTCTGCTCAAAATATAGCACTCAAGGCAGTGAACTGCTTCACGGAAAACAAATTCAGTAACAAAACCAAGGAAATCAACCATCAATCCGCATCAGATTTGCCCCAAAGAATGTAGATGGTTTCCATGAACTTGAATCCTCTTGGTAGTATATGCTGGCAAAACATACGTCTCCCCCCGTGTTGTGCAAGGAGACATTCAGTACTTCCTTGCTCAATGTTTTTTCCCTGGCTGTCAAAGGTTTTAATGTTAGCCCCAACTCGAGTAAATCAGTGATACATTATTGCGTATTGAGACACTGCTCAATGAATCATTCAACAGGCCTACCCTAGTTGAGACAAAGCAGTAGGATCATGGCCAAAGAATCTGATTGTGATATTAATAACAAAAACTGGATTTAAAATCAGTTTTAAGGCACGTGAATAAAAAGGGCATGGCACACATCCCAAATAAGGAAGCTGTTCAATTATCAAAGGCTCATCAGAAGAATACAAATTCGTCTAGCAGAGGATGGACACCCAGTCAGCTGGCTTTGAAGGCCCAACTGGGCATTCTCCTGAGTCCACTCTGCTCCCAGTTTGTTCCTCCTGACACAATCCCACCATGCCTCTTTTATGCCTTCATTGGAAGACCTTTCTTTAGTTGAAGACAAGACAGCTTCCCACAAGCAGTGACCCTCAAGAACTGTCCAAGCTTGGAGTCCAGCAGAAACCGGGGTCCTGGGGAAGAAAGGTGAATGGATCTCTCATCCAAATTAGGGGCATCGTGGAGCAGAGACATGGCAGAGTTACCCGCAGGGCTCCAAAAGTGCTTCCAGACATATGCCAGAACCTTTAGGTGAAGGCCAAGTGCCTGGATGAAGTGAAGGACTCTACAAGTGAAGAGCATCTTCTCCCAGCCTCTGATCCTCTGTAGCTATAGCTCTTAAGCTCCTGCTTAAACCTCTTCTGAGAAGCTGATGAAGCAACATCCCTAACTGGATCTTATCAGACAACTCTGCATTCCTTGAATAGCCAGACTCCTGTTGTGTTTTGATCTGCCGGCACCTAAACCTGGGCTTTTATCTGACTCTGGCTTTGGATCCTTCTTACAAGGCATGTCTGGTAGGACTGTGACCTTGCTCTTGTTCTCAGATGGTGTCTCTGGAAACTTCTTGCTGAGGGTTCATTGCTTGGCTAATGGGGACCTTTGAGTGTGAGACGGGACACTGGGCCTTGTGCTCCTGGAAACAGGTCCACACAATGCACATGGATGTGGGTGTACACGGTTGTGCAATGTTGAGTTGGTGCTGTGCAACCAGTGTTGCATTCCGTCTCCTCCATGTGTAATAGGCTTCCTCAGTGGTCCCCATACAGTTGCCACTGCATGCGGCATGTTCTTTCCTTCCTTCCCTTCTCCCCCATCCGGACCGGCTGGAGATGAGTGGAGAAAGTAATGGTCCTCCAAGGAAGAAAACATCCTGGAGCAATCTGACACAACCCAGTTTGCGAAATGACTTAGAACCTGGGCATATATTATCAGCGATTTGGGTACGCACATGTTTTTCTCGTTAGAAACCTCCTCCGAGTATATGAAACAGCCCAGCGAAACCGTAAATAAGACAGCACAAAGCGGCTCCAGGTTGATGTTGACATGACGGATCACTCGCTCACCCCACCCCCTTGTACCAGGTTGTCAATGAGGCTTCTATTTGCAAGCGCCTTGCCAGGTTGCCTTCAAGCCAGAGTTGTCTCTGGAGCTTGAGGACAGCTGAGCTGGGTCTTCTGTTTCCATCACGTTCTTGTTGCAAGGGAGGACGGGGGGAGTATCCTATGGGACAGTGTCTTAAGGACATCAAGTTGAAATGACTCTTTAAAAGATATGGGGAGCCAGTGACCAGAGTCCTCTGCAAGTCATCAGTTCACACTTGGGGCTCAAGATACCCGTCCCTTCCTCAATAAGCCAACAGGAAAGGAGGGAGAGGAAGAGATGGAGTGGAGAAGAAAGAGGCATTTCACCAGGAACCCACATTAACTGTGTCCTGTGCAAGCTGCGCGAGAGCATGCTTCTGTTAGCTCGGTTTCTATGCCAAAGAATTTCATCGGGGCAATTCTCTTGCTCTGGCGTTATGAAAGACAGTTCACTGTCTGCTCACTCCATACCATGCATAACACTATCATCGCCCATCATGCGGCGGCTTAGTCATATGCCATACATAAGTGAGCCAAAATCGATGGCCAGGATGAATGGGTTGGGCGCAGCTTGAAGGTCTCAGAGCAGATTATTTGGATCGCTGTCTGGTTCTTGATGGTACGGCCCATTCCCAGGCTGTCTGGATCAAATCCATACATGACATTGGCTCCAGACACAGTCCTGCCAAGAGTCCACCTATGGAAATCAATGGGGTTTAGTATGGCCCACTTTAGTAGGGCAAGCTGCAGGGTTTAATGCGCCTCCCTTAAGCCATTGCTAACTCGTCCAATGATTTCATCTTCATCCAAGGAAGAACAATGTCCCAAAGCACCTCTTCACGATCCCCGTTCCATGGAGTTTGTATTTGTACAGCTCTTGGACAGGAACTCTTGCAAATGGCCTTTGATCTCTCAAATCCTTGCTCTGTTTCCATGGCAATGGCGGTCGGCAGCACAATTATGAATGAACTCTATTGTGTGTAGCCCTCTGACACACTCCTTCGCCAAATTGCTGGTATTTGTTCATGGGAGCATGAGTCCCGACTTTGGCTACCTTGGCCGGAAAAACTTTGCTGGGGCTTTATTTAGTTGCTGCGCTCTTGTCCGAAGTATCGACAGAGATTTTGACATCAAAACTTCCAACACACACACAGAGAAAGCATGCAGTGCACGAGAGCAATGCAAATAAACAAACAACCACTCTTAACCACAGAGAACTACTACAGGAATAACCTTCAGCTCAAATTTGGAAAAAATAAGGTGGTAGGTAGGGTTTTGTGAAGTGATAGGGCAACCATTGAAAAGCCCCTTCTTCTTGCACAACCCAATGGAGTGTCCAGGATTGGAACACAAAGCTATGGATCTTGCCTTTCATTTGTCCGTCTGCCAACAGCAAATTGTATCTTTTTAGATCAAGAGTGAAGGGTCTGAGGGCCTTACTGACCTTCCAGAAGATGTTGGGGGGCTAATTCTCTCCATTTCAATCCCACAACAAGTTCATTGTTTGCCTCCAAGTGCCTTCCAGGAACTGTAGGGCACTTCCACCATGTGTTGAGCCCATACTGTTGTTTTAGGTTCCTCTTCCAAGAGGAAATGGACCGGACATCACTAAGACTTAGATCAAGGGATTTGCAACTTTTGCAGATCTGAGAAACATTTTTTTTTGTTTTTCCCCAACACTGGCCATGCCCTTCCTGACGTCATGGACAACAACCCCCATCATTCTCAGTCATGACATCCACAGGGTTATGTTGGCTGAAGATGATGAGAATTCGAGCCTTAACCATCTCAAGAACAATGGGTCTATGGAGCCATACATACAGTAACCAGCCCTCTTTTTCTAAATAACGGTATATGCTTCACTGGGGTCTCCCCGCTCCACTCCTTGTCCCATAATCCAGGAGACCCAAACCCTTCTTTTTTCAGCCAGAATGTTCTTGCCCCAACCTCATCCCAAGTCATGCTCACACATACACACAACGTCTGGACAGATAGACATCTCTAGGTATTAGCATTGATTCCTTCCTGTCATCATCTGGAGTGGTTTTGTTCGCAAGGAGGCTGAAAAAGAACACACACGCACACACGCAACCCGTTCTGTTCCTCCCTTGCCTTGTAATAGAATGATTTGGCCTGGAAGCCAAATCTCCCTTGATGAACAATCGGACACAAATGTCAATAACAATTAGATTGTCCTGGGGAGCCAGTCACTTACGACTCCAGTTGGCTGTCTGCGGCGGGCAAGCTGAGGCCCTCCGAGTCCTCATCTGCAAATCAGGTTTGGCATCGGCAATGAAAAGACATCCAATATAATAGCATTACGAGGCTGATGGGAGAACAGGAGAAAATTGGCCCCTCTCCGCCATCATACGCATTGGTAGGAGTGTTTGGATGTGTGTTGAAGAAAGAGAGCCTAAGCTGTGTCAAGATCTCATTGTGGAGATGAAACCCGAGGAACTGTTGCATGGCTTCAATGCAAGATGCTGGAGTTCTGCGATTTTTTTTTTCTTGGAGCGAAGATATCCTCATCATATACATACCTGTCTTGGCCTTGAGTTTGGATCCTTGGTCATCGAGATAAACAGAGCTTTAATAATAGAAAATGCAGATCCAAAACATCAGAAAACGAGTACAGAAATGTATATTTTTTGGAAAAATGCACTATATACATATATATATATATATATACACACACACACACTAGCTGTGCCCGGCCACGTGTTGCTGTGGCGAAGTGTGGTGCTATGGGAAATAAAGTATTGAGGAATTGGTGGTAGTTACGGTATTACAGTTGTTTACTCTATAGTAAAACACACATTACATTTATATATCTATCTATAGATATATAGATATATATATATACATATTAGTATTTGTATAGGAAGAAATGGAGTGAATTGTCTGGCAAGCCAATTTACATTCCATTGGGCTTTTACAAAACCCAATGAGACCAACGAATCAATCATTTTGCATTCTATTGCACTTTATCTATTTACAAATTTGTTACTCATAATGTGCACCTTGCTTATCCACTATTGCAACCTCATTGTTTTTAATCTGATGTTTTAATTCTGTGTTGTGCTTTTTCGCCTATTGTGTATATGTTATTATTGGTTTCTGTTTTTGTCTTTTGATGTTTCATATTTTATCATTGCGTGTATTTTGATTTTGCTGTAAGCCGCCCTGCGTCCCCTTCAGGGGAGATGGAGGCGGGATATAAATAAAATTATTATTATTATTATTATTATTATTATTATTATGACACAGCAAACAAGATAGACATGCTGGATTACTTATTATTATTATTATTATTATTATTATTATTATTATTATTATTATTATATTATGACACAGCAAACAAGATAGATATGCTGGATTTCATATCACAAAATCACAAGTCGAACACTTCCCAAGTGTCTAGGACTGTATGATGCGCGCAGATCCCAGTAGGGTGGCCTTTTGCAGCTGGCAGATCGTGATTTTGTCAATGTCTATTGTTTCCAAATGCCGGCTGAGATCTTTTGGCACGGCACCCAGTGTGCCCATCACCACTGGGACCACCTGCACTGGTTTCTGCCAGAGTCTCTGAAGTTCCATCTTGAGGTCCTGAGAGCGGCTGAGTTTTTCCTGTTGTTTTTCGTCAATGCGACTGTCACCTGGGATGGCAACATCAATGATCCAAACCTTTTTCTTTTCCACAACTGTGATGTCTGGTGTGTTGTGTTCCAGAACTTTGTCAGTCTGGATTCGGAAGTCCCACAGTATCTTTGCGTGCTCATTTTCCAAGACTTTTGCAGGTTTGTGATCCCACCAGTTCTTTGCTGCTGGGAGGTGGTACTTGAGGCATAAGTTCCAATGAATCATTTGGGCCACATAGTCATGCCTCTGTTTGTAGTCTGTCTGTGCAATTTTCTTACAGCAGCTGAGGATATGATCAATGGTTTCGTCAGCTTCCTTGCACAGTCTGCATTTTGGGTCATCAGCTGATTTTTCGATCTTGGCCTTAATTGCATTTGTTCTGATGGCTTATTATTATAATTATTATTATTATTCTCCTTAGACACCAGTGTGAGTCTACTGTACTGAAAAGTAAATTCTCCATTTAGATCCCAAGGCTATGTATCCTCTCTTGTGTCCCGGAGTGGATCTTAAGCACTTTAGCTCACACTGCTTTTTGAATGGAAAGCATCAACACCTTGATCCGGCTGTTACCATCTGACTTCGTGCTCTGGCTTTTCTTTCCACTTCTAAAGCCTCTGTTGAGCAAATAAACAAGCGAAACCATGGTGGAGCCCTAATGTATGGTGCCTGTCCAGTTCCTTCCCTCTGCCATTGTAACTATGCAGTGGAAGGAAGAATGCCCAATCTAATTAAGACCAATTGAGGCATATGGAGACAGGGCCCTCCCAATGGGAATGCTCTGGGTTAAGGAGGTTAAAAAGAGGAATGTCCTGCCTAATAAGAGGAGCTGAGAGCTGTGGGCACACGTTCCCCATCCGGCCTTGGAGGCAAATTAGTCGAGGAGGTTAAAGAGCGACAGGAGGCAAAACGGCAACCATGATGGGAAAGGCAACGGGGCATTCCGCTTCAGCCATCTAGTCTATACATACATACATACATACATACATACATACATACATATTATACAGGACACATAAACCAGCTTTCTTATAACAAACTACATAGGTGGCCCCTCACTGTATGTTATTCATTTATTTAATTTCCATCCCACCTTTCTCCCAGAGTGGGACCCCAGACGGCATTTTCCCATGGCAATTATTTGTTTATTCTATTTATTTACCATATATACTCGAGTAGAAGCCGACCCGAATATCATCCGAGGCACCTAATTTTATCATAAGACATTGACTCAAGTATAAGCCTCCAATATGGGGGAATTGTTGATGAATTCGCTTAGATTTTTAAATCATGTCAATGGAACGTAATATTTTTTTCAGTTTTTGTAAAATAAAATAATTAAAGAAGACTCCCTCCCTTCCTTCTATCCAAGCTTCTCAACATTCAGTGAAGATTCCAGTATGACTCTGTGAAAGACAAGAAAGCAAAAGAAATCCATGTAATTCAGGAATATATGTTAATTGCTTTTATTAATATGCTGCACGATTACGAAAGGGCCATATAAAAACCTGGTACTATTGGTTCAGTGCTCACACTTCAGAAGATTTGGATGCAGGCCTGAATTAAATTAAGCTCTAATTCTGGATCACAGAATGCAGTTGAATTAACAAAGAATTGCAATATATTGATTTTGTAATCGTCTTTTTCAATTTGCAAGGTTGTATTCAGCTCCCTCAAATACTGGTTTGGTGAGAAGTTGAGCTGGGAACTTGATCCCTTTTTGTTGGAAGCTGGAGTCTACCAATGCCTGAAGGTCTGCCTAGCTCCCCACCTTGGTTCAGCTTGATTAATTCCTCTAGGATCCAGATGGTTTGCCCATCTAAGTCAATTCACCAGGAAGACCTCTCCACATGGTGGGAACATCAATGGAGAAGATCTTCCACCATACAGTGCCAAGTGAACTGCAGATAAACAAGGCCCCTCAAACAGTCAAGACTGGGTCAACCTATGGAGGAGGAGAAGTCCTCTTCAGTCACCTGGTCCTGAAAGATTTTGATGAGGTTGTGGAAAAACAACTGGCCCACAGTCCACACCCAGCAAGGCTTCATAGTTGGTTGAGGACACTTGAGTCCCTGACCAATTGAACGGTTGTTTGCACATTTAGAACTAGATATGCATTAAAAGTACGAACAAGGAATGAGCATGGAATCAAACCAAGATAGAACCAGCAAAGAACGATCAAAATTGTATACCATATCGAAACCAGACAGCAACCTGTACATGGCAGAATTCTCCCAGCAATGCTATGGAAGAGGGTTAAAATGTAAATGCCTGTTCTTGGAAGACGAAAAAGGTTTTCGCTGGGTGCAAACCTCCCACCATAACATTGGCTCAGGAATGTTCTACCGATGGAGTGCCACCACTACAAAGGCCAAGATGCTGCCTGCTGAGCTTCAGTATTTGGACAAGGAGGGGCAGGGAGAAGTGTAATGCTAGTAAGGGGGAAGTCATTCTCCTTGTTCAGAAAACTCAATTGTTTGAACAATAGTGGAAGGGCCATTCCTCCAAATCAGGTCCATTCTATGCCCGATTCATGCCAGCGTGCAGGGCCGGCCCTAGGTAATTTTCATGTGTAGGAGAACAGAATTGTGGAGCCCCCCTCCCAGCCGGCCCCGCCCCCTCCTCCTCCTCCTCGCACCAGCGGCATCCCTACCTTGTCATTGTCCGCGCTGGTGAAGGTCTCTCTTGTTGTCCCTCTCTTGTTGTGCCTGCTTCCAGCAGCGAGTCTGGGAGGAGGAGGTGGAGGTGCACACACATGCATGCACGCATGAGCGCACACGGGAGGGTGTGCCCACTCCCAGCGGGGAGGGGAAAAAAGAAAAAAAGAAGAAGCTGTTCAACTTGGAGGCCCCTCAAGAGGCGCCTCAACTGCGCCCCCCAGAGCATGGCACCTTCAGCAACCGCCTAGTTGGCCTAACGGGTGAACCGCCTTTGCCAGCATTGCATCTTTTGGAAATGGCCATTGCAATCAGCCCTGGGGATCAAAAGTTTCCATTCATCTGGTTAACTGCTCTCTCGCTCAAGGAAGGGCCTCTTTTCACCATCGCCAGTGAAATAATACAACCATTATTGTGAAAAAAAAGCTTTTCCATCTTTGGGAGGGTGAAATGCATACCACATGACTCCCTACGAGGAGCTCGGTCGGGTTTACAAACTCAGTCTGTTAATAGCTTTGTAAACATTTATTCAGGGTGACAGCTGACAGCAACATGTGGCATTAATTAGAAAGCTCCGCAATGTCACATATTAAAAACTAACTTAAATCTGAATTAGCCGGGTTTGCTGAGACTAAACACCCATGGGGCCAGCTCTTGGATCTAATCTGTTATGATCCCTTTGACGCTTGGGATCCGTGGGCTTCCGGATACGCTTGATGGGATTCAACTTTTTCTTCAGCTTGAGAGAGATGCCTACGGTGGTGCAGTGTATGGAGGCTAACTGCAGAACGGGGCGCAGATTAATCTTGGGTATTTCTGGAGATGCTTTTGGCCATGGAGTCCAAAAAGGATCGTTGTGCCCAATTCCCAATGCTCTTGTGACATTCCCATCTTGGCTCCACCATGACATAGGCACTGGCAGTGGCACATCCCTGTGTGTTTGACTGAATTTCATACTTTGCAAACTGAACAAACTAGCCTCCATTTCTATGTGGATGTAACCAGCCATCTGAGGTCATTCCCGAAACATCTACATCAAGTCCAGCTAGACTTACCTTGAAGTTGGACTATCAAAAAGAAATATGGCTGGGAATCCATCCCTTCCCTTCTGTGCATGTGTGGTCCTCTTAAGCACCTAAGGCAAAGGCCATTGTTATCATTGTGTTTGGCAGGGAAGATGAAAAAAGAGGTCCAGAGTTTCCTCTGAAGCAGAAGAAGAAAAATGAGGACGCAAAGGAGAACCGGGCCGTAAATGTTTTCTCGCTCTTAAACAAACCACCTGCTTCTTAAGATCTTCGGCATCCCATTAGAAGCTTTTATGCTTCGACATGTGAGATGCCTTTGATGGGGTGGGTGAGTCACAGGGAAAGTGCTGCGTGTTTGAGCACTTCCTTGGTGATAATGGGCTCTGGGAACCTTGATTTCGATATCACTTCCATGCTGTTGCCATCATAATGGCACTGGATGTAAACAGAGTTCTGGGGAAGGCCAAAGGGAGAAAGGAAGAGGGATGATGTGGCTGCAAGAGAGAGAGAAAACATGAAGAGTAGCAAGTTAGAAAGCTCAAGAACGGGTTTATCCTGACGTCTGTCTGCAAATGCAGGGACAAGCATTCGATAAAATAGGAGGGGAATTTGGATATGGCACTTACACAAGAATTCTGTACCTCCTCCAATGTATTTTTCTCCCACTGTCCAAATGTCTATCATCGCAGCCAATGAGTTGCTGAAAATCATTAACACCTAGAACACTGAGATTTGCAGCATTTGCTTGCCTCGGGGGAACTTTGCCGGCACCTCTTCTTTGGAGGCCTACAGTCTCCTTTCGAAATGCTGACATTTCAAGTGACAGCAATGCTCGAAATGTGGGAGCTGGTGGGAAATGTCTGGGGAGGGGCAGGATTCTTATTGGGGGTGATAATGTCCCATAAGGCACCACTGATCTTGGAAGCCAAGCTGGATTCGCACTTGGATGGGAGGCCACCAAGGAAGAGCAAGTGTGGGCTGTATTTCAGAGACAGGAACTGGCAAAACCACCTTGTCTAAGAAAACCCTATGAAGTTCATGGGGTTACTATAGGTCAACGGGTAGCTTGAAGGCACCCACACAATAACAAATACTAATATTCTACATTGATTCCATATACAGTGTTCCCTCACTACTTTGTGGTTCCCTTTTCACGGACTCGCTGTTTTGTGGTTTTTAATACAGTGTTCCCTCACTTATCACTGGGGTTAGGTTCCAGGACCACCCGCAATAAGTGAAAATCCATGAAGTAGGGACACTACATTTATTTTAATATTTATACACTATTTTAAGTATTTATCAACCAATCGTGTGTTGATAAATCGCCTCCTTCTCCTCCTGTTGCCACTTGGGCTCCTTTTCTCTCCCTTCGGCTTCTCCTTCCTCCCTTCCTTAGGCTGTAAATTGTAATTTTTTATTATTTATAATAATCTTTTAGAGTTTATTGAAAAAACACGAAACAGCGAAGTTGTGAAAAGTGAACCGCGAAGTAGTGAGGGAACACTGTAAACACGAAAATAATATTACAAATCATAAAAAAATTATGATTTACAGTGGCGGTGGTCTCAGTCTTAGTCGGGTGCAGGCGGAAGGACGGAGAAGGAGCCCAAATGGCAGTGGGAGGAGAAGGAAGTGGAGCCATGTTCCCCTGCCTCCCTCCCCCCTCCCTCCCTCCCTCCCTCCCCCCTCCCTCCCTCCCCCTCCCTCTTTCTTCTTCCTTCCTAAGGAGAAGCCTGGCATCCCTACTTCGCGGATTTTCACTTATCGCGGGTGGTCCTGGAACGTAACTCCTGCAATAAGTGAAGGAACACTGTACATCCTAACTAAGTGCTTATCTACATGAATACCCCCCCCCCCCCCCAACACACACACACCTTTGGGACTCACCTTGAATCCAATGTAGGTTGTCAACACAATGCATGGGGACTTCCAGTGAGTAATGCAGGTTTTTGCTCACATCTGCTGAAGTTAGAATAAGGTGTCAATATGACTCAACCTCCTCCTTGCCAATCATGTAGCCATACCATTTTGATACACAAGAAGCAATGGCTAGGTCTTTGTTGTAATAATAATAATAATAATAATAATAATAATACATCACACAGTTCTAGACACTTGGGAAGTGTTCGACTTGTGATTTTGTGAAACGAAATCCAGCATATCTATCTTGTTTGCTGTGTCATACAATAATATAATAATAATAATAATAATAATAATAATAATAATAATAATAATAATAATCTGGCACAAGCTAGTCAAGGTGGTCCCAGTGGTGATCAGCACACTGAGTGCAATGTCTAAAGACCTTGGCCAACACTTAGAAACAATCGGCGCTGACAAAATCACCACCTGTCAGCTGCAAAAGGCCACCCGACTCGGAGCTGCACTCATTATTTGCCGATACATGACATAGTCCTGGACACTTGGGAAGTGTCCGACGTGTGATCCAATACAACAGCCAGCATAGTGAGCTGCTCATTGTCCTTTCATGACCTCTCAAATCTGTTCTCTTCTAGATTGGACACCTCACTCTGCCCGATCGTAGAGCCAAGACTGGTAATCCGTGAAAATGGAAGTCGGAGAGGAAGCACTTAGCTGTTTTGCACGGCTGAAACTCCAGCCGTAATAGGGCCCCGGTAAGGCAGCCAAGCTCCTACAATGGCACGGCATTATTAGACCCCCATTAAAATTCTGCGTACCGATGGAATGTGCCAGGTCCACAGAAATAATGATTAGCAACAAAGCTATTTGATCGTTTTTACGACCCAGTGACTCATGCGGTGTAATGGAGTGGTCGAAAGTAAATAATGCAAACCCCTGACTTTGTGATGGAGCTGGATAAAGTTTGTGTCCAAAAGCTCAGGTCCTTTAACCTCAAATGGCCTCTTAAGTGTGATCCATCATAGAGCAAAAAGCCGATCGTGTATCTCTTTCGACCCACCTCTCTCCTCTTGCTTTGCAGTTTTAAGGATCGATTGAAGAAACCGATGTTGGCTTGGGCTCCTGACTACTCAATTGGTGGCAGTTGTGTCAAAGCAGAAGTTTGGGAGAGGTCTTGCAGGAGCCGAAACAAAACTAACCCGAGTGGGCTTCAAAGCCCTGTTTGTGAAGGACCAAGGTGCCTCTATTTGTGTGTGCCTGTCCCCATTTAATACTGTTTGTGGCTGTCTTTTGATCTGCTAGCGGATCAAGCCATGTAGGTAACCACAGAGCACTCCTGAATCAGCTTTGGCTGGATCATGAATAGTAAAACATTAGAAGCAGTTATGCTGAGTCATGTTAGGTAGATTTTGGATATCTAATGAGACGTTCTCCAGCCTTGTTTATGATAATTTCAAGACTCCTTTCAAACCAATAAAATTTCCCTGACTCCCTTGCGCTCAGACTTAGTAGCCTGAGGGTTTTTTTTAACTTTTTAATCAGATATTCCATGTGTGTGTGCTTCTTTTCTGAATTTATATTACAATTCAGCACCTACTCAGGTGTGGTAGTACAGACACTTAACTTACATAAGGACCCTTGCCTGTAGTTATTACTTTTCATTAATCTCTTTCACTGTAATCCAAGATTCAATATTTCTGGGTTGTCTTGTCCTTGCATAAGTCATGGCCGATACGATCTCTAAGAGACAGCGAAAATTTATGCTCGTGGAGTAACTTACTGGTTGTACAATGGTGCCTCTTTAGGAATTGCACTGTTGCACAATTGAATGTGCAACCCAATGAACGTGAGTATCTGCATGCCCATCCACATGCAATGGGCATGCAACTATGCCCATATCCAGGTCCAACTCTGCATCTACAAGATGGCACTGAAAATGCCCATTCTGCAACCACTTCTATAGGTAGACTTCCATAGCACAACATAGAAGGAAATAAAAGATAGCTCCAAGGTCGAAAAATCCTTGCATTACCGTTTAGCGTTATGGTAAACTACGATGGGATTTGGCCAGGTTGCTTCTAGTGGAACATGCCCAGAAATAAAAGTCGATGATAAATTGAGAACCAATATCTTCATAAGCAGACAATATAGCAGAATGTGAACAACCATTTCAGACAGGTTCAATGGTTGTATCTCATGAGGTTTGCAGAAGCCAGTCAGATGCGGGGTCAGGGCAAGCTCGGGAAACACTATGAACTAGTGGGCCTAGAGAATGCGTTTTAGTTATTTTTGGGAAACAATAGCATGCAACTTTTAAACAAATCATGGTTGCGAATATATCAGGGGTCCCTTGTAGCTACAAAAGTCACGAGTTACTGTTTTCCAAGTAACGTTGTCAATGTTTCAGATCCCCGAGTCAACCAAGGGTTGCATGCCATCCAACCCCAACAAGACATTGCGACTTCTAGCCACTTCTCTTTTTCATATTTGCATAGACCAAGTGCTGAACATGAGAGGGAATGGCCAGTCAATCAAATGTTCCATTTGTTCCAGTCTAATGATGGGCAAGTAGTCTTCAGCCGGGTTTGAAACTGGCTGACTGTTCCCAAGATGTTTTTGAGAATGCTCAGGCTGTGTCGTCCAGAGCAGAAACACCCCAGAGAGGTCCCAGAGGTGTCCACTTGTGTTCTCCTGAGCCTACGACAATGGGTTGAAGTCCATATGGTCCAACTGGTCTATATGGTCCAAGGTGGCATCAACCTCATTGGAACATTGCCTCATCATCTGTGTCACCGCTCCCAACCAGCTTCAGAGCTCCATGTGAGCTCCTTCCCACTGAAGATAACATCAGCAGAAGTGCTCACATGACCAGGAAGAAGGAAGGACCCAGTTTCCCCACTTTTTTTCTGATTGCGTTGGTACCTCTGCTGGATAACATGGGATGCCCGTGATGGCCAGAAACTCACATGGAGCTCTGCAGCTGGTTGGGAGTAGCAAAAGCAGCAACATAGGCATGATCCATCTGGACAGGGAACTAGTCTGAATCAGACCCAGTCCAGCTGCTCATCCTGCCCCTAAGCTGTATGGCAAACTCCCAAATTTGACTTAAGACACATAAACCCAGTTTAACCGCAATACTTACCAGAAGTGGAGAAACATAAAGACGGCCAGAAGCCATCTCAAGGCAAGTCCGACTTCTCACTCACATGTAGACGAGCCAGCTGTTAAAACACAAAAAGCGTTCAACTCTGGTGAGCGTTCTCTTTCGACGCACTGGAGGCTTTCCATTAAGTCGACTGTCAAAACATGAGTCAACCTGTATGTTGGTTGAATGAATCTACCATGGGAATTAAAGAGACTCGGTGAATCCAACTTAGGCAATACTCATCAACTGTCTACCATTCACCACACCTTTCTAATGATCAGCTAATAATAAGGAATGAAGACACAGTGGAGGAGATGGTTGACTATATACTGTTGGTGGCCTCATCTCATCCCGCCCTGGAGATGCTGTGATTGGATTGCTGGTGAGATTCTTCCACCAGACTGCATGTCAGAGTTGTCACTGAACAGTGTCCAATGTCCATCAATCTTCTTATGCATCATGTCACCCTGACCTTTTCTTTATAGGATCATGTTCAATACATGCTGTTTGGCTTTCTTCCATGGACCAAGGCCACATCTTCACTGCCTGTTTAATCATTATGCTATAGCCCTGGAATGACTATGATGGGGGGGGGGGGGGCAAATTCTCCCCAATGCTGTGTTGGTGTCCAGCTGGACCAAGAGTGACCCACCTCCTCATCTTCATGTTACCGCCACCATTCAGAGAACACACCATG
Source organism: Anolis carolinensis (assembly GCF_035594765.1). Classification (NCBI taxonomy): domain Eukaryota; kingdom Metazoa; phylum Chordata; class Lepidosauria; order Squamata; family Anolidae; genus Anolis; species Anolis carolinensis. The sequence continues at coordinate 7,871,140 of NC_085847.1, forward strand.
CTTCTTTTTCACATTACAATAGATTTAGGATTCTGGGACAAGAGAGACTGCGATACCTATCATGGAGACCCATGCTGAACATAGAGCTGAAAAGAATAAGCATGAACATAGTCTGCATCATGAATTCAATGTGGATTTAGACTTCTCCTCCAAACCAAGTATTTTTCATGCCCTCTCAGCAGCAATTGGCCCATGCTTCCAAAGCTATGCCCAGCTCAACCAGTTGCCTGCTGGGAAGAAATTTGCAAGACCATCTGTAGTTTTCTGGTCCATGCAACACTTCGGTGTCCCTTCTGGGCCATTTGTGTCAAGAGCTACATTTCAGATCCTCCTCCTTCAGGGTGTACTTCCCTTGGGCGGTCCAGAGATGCTTTCTAGATGTAGGAGACCAGCAGTTGAAAATACAACCATGGGGGCCTGATGACATTCATTCTCCTGGCTTCAGAACATATTTGCATTGCTCTCACAGCAAGTTGCCCAGAATACATGTAGACAATATGCAAACTGTACTCTGGTTCACAAACAATCCATGCCACTTAAGACTGTGATTCTTGACTCACAGCTGGGTTTAAGACTCCTCAAAGTCAATTAAAAAAACACTCTTGGAGCACGTCTACACCAGGTAGCTTAGGCACAGCGTGGAAATTATAGACTCTCAGAAAACCAGACTCAAATTCACACCAAACTGAGGATGTTATACTTTGGACATATGACATTGATGTGACTCATTGGAAAAGCTGATATCGCTGGGTAACGTGGGTGAAGGAAAAGAGAGGCACCGCAGTCAAAGAAGCCACATCTGCCCTGGGTTTGTGAGACCTGAGCAGGAGAGCGAATGTTTGGAAGTCTCATGGAGGTCTGGCCAGTCATGAAAGTCAACTTGACTGCAAGGAACAGCAACAACTCTTTTTTGCACCAATGCTTTAATGACAAAGGCTATGCTTCAGGCTCCTCCCCGCAACATGCCCATTTGACTCGGGAAAGCAGCATGTCCACAGATGGCACAATACCAAAAACACACTTAGGAGGATCATCAGTTGAATGTATGTAGGCACCAGGGCTGCTGCAGTTGTTCATATTTTCAAAAGTTTGCCAAAGTGATCGCCGAGACAGCACCACCTTGTAAAAAGCTGCCCCATAAAACCCGGCTTTGAAACTCACTGCTGACTTTCCTTTCTTTTTGAATTACCTCGGAGCATTCATTGGGTGTTTGGAATCCACTTTTTCATAATAAAAATCGAGCATAAAGTATGAAAGCTATCGGAGCAAGGTTACGATGTGGTACGCATCGAGCAAAGATGATGATTCCCTTCTCCCGGATAACCGATATTCCTGGTGTATGGATCTAGTGACCCGAAGAGGCACCAAAAGATAGACCCAAAACGTCTTGTTTTACTTTCAGAGCTTGGAGAATTCTCACCCCCCTTCTCTCATTCTCCATTTCCCATTCCTTCTCTTTTTCCACAGCAAGACATAAACCCACAGAATCAGCTGCTGGAATGCATCTTGGCAGGAAGAACAAATACAGGCATGAAGCTTTATTGGCTGTTTCCTTGGAAGAGGGTTTTGGAGGCCAAACTCATATATTTACTAATGCCTGTAGTACTGTGGATGACCTCAGAGCAGAGCTGGCAGACGGACTTCCACTCCGCATTGCCTGCCATTTCATTTTATACTGCATATTCCAAGGGATGATCTGGATTAAAGCTCCCATCCTGCTTTTTAAATACCCTGGGTTTTTTTTCTCCTCTGTCCACTTCTTCTGGTGTCCTCAGATAATTTCAGCTGTTCCAAATACAAGTCCTAGTGCTTTCAGTGGATGTGCTTTCCTTCCCAGTGGGCTCAGGCAAAAGCAAACTGCTCCAGCCTCTCCTAGCTTGCCATTTGCCATCTTGACCATACGTTGATGTTGTAAAGTGGGACATCAAGCCAAGAAAGACATCCTTGGTCTTCTGGTGGAGAGGAAGGAGAGGGGGAATCTTTCCAGCAAACTCTGCTTGAAGTGGAGGAAACTGGAGTAGAGTGAAAAAAATCACGAAACTCATCAGAAGCAACAGTGTGTTGTGAAGACTGCTAGCGGTCCATTTGCAATGAGTATAGGATTTGGAGCTATGTAGGCAAGCCCTTGGGCCCAAAGTGGACAATAAGTATTTCAGTCAAACATTAAAATAAGACAGTATTAAATGACCCCCCATATCTATGGGACTGATATTCACGGGTACATTTATCCATGTCCAACTAACTAAATTGGACCCTTTTGGGGTTCAGAAAAAAACTGAAGACGTGGCTATGTATGCAGGCATTTGAAGAATAAGCATGTGTTGGCTTTGACGCGGTCTGAATTACAGCTCTTGTATAACTGTTTAACTGTTTTAATCGTTTTAGTTTATTGTATATCAGTGTAACGGCATCAATTGCCACTTGTAAGCCGCCCTGAGTCCCCTCGGGTGAGAAGGGCGGGGTAATAATAATAATAATAATAATAAATTTATTCTTATATCCCGCCCCATCTCCCCGAGGGGACTCGGGGCGGCTCACAACAATAATAAAAACAGTGCCAAATTACACATTGTAAAATCAAACATGAAAAGCAGTCATACAATCAATACATACATCACATGTTAAAAACAAGGAGATAAAAACAGTTCTAGGCCGAAATAGAGGGCTTCTGTATAAATAATTTAAATAAATAAATTTAAATAAAATAAATAAATCCTCAAATATTTTCTGGAATCTCCATTGTGACTCAACAGTATTCTTGGATCAGAAGTCATTTCAATTGGATTCATTAGTATTTAGTGTATCCACAAAACGTCTGAGAACACATTCCCTGTGAACTGCGGAGGGGGGGGGGGGCATACTGTAGTACCTTCTGAGATCATGAGTTTGCACAGTTACACATTTCTTTCTTTTGGTTATTACCTTACTTTATTCCCGTTCCTTCAAAGCAAGGACGGAGAACGTTGTCAATCTCCAAATGTTGTCAATCTGCTCCAGGTCACAACCACACGTTCACGCCGGGCTCCTACAAGTCAACTCTTTCCAAAGAGTTGCCTTTGTCTCAGGTATTTTTGTAACACCCCCGCATATTTGTTCCTCATTGTGCTTTTGCTATACAAGTGTCCAAAAATGTCATTCCGGACCTTCTCTCCCAAGAAACCATTCTGAATGGTGCCCTGGGTCTGCGACTCCTCCCTGCTCCTGAGGTTGGCCATTGTTTCCTTCAGCAGGATGTTGGCTTGGCTACTTGGGACATTGAGTGCGCTGTCAAAAAATAAAAAGTAAAAAATGGAAATGGTTAACACAGTCACCAAGCAGGCAGGTGGGTGGTGAGGAGAAAGTCTGGAACAGTGTGTGAGTTTGAAGTTCTGAGCCAAAGTGGAAGAAGGGGGCAGGGACATTAGCTGTGCCCCAAAGCTCTGTCTATTTCAGCCAAAAGAAGGGAAAATTCCCTTTATAAAGAAAACAGTAGCTTGATTCTGAAAACTCTACCAGGCAATGGAAAGCTCAGCTCCTTGGGAAAGAGGAACGAAGGGCAGAAAGAAAGGAAACAAGGGGAATTCATTGAAGGCCTCATGGGATGGGCAAAACATCAGGAGAGAAAGCTTCTGAAACATGGCCATACCGCCCGAAAGACCCACAGCAACCCAGTGATTCTGGCCATGAAAGACTTCAACAATACAAACTCCGAAATGTTCATAGAAAAACATCTTCAGAGAAATTTTATCCCTGATGTATTTGCAACACCATAAAGTTGCAAGAACCTCCTATGGAGCTCCTTCTATGAAAGCTGGAAAGAGGATCCAGCTTGGTGCGTGTCTTTTTTTGGAGACTACATCTCATAAATCAGGAATTTCTTGGGATAACAAATCTCATATACTGGAAGAATACTTTAGCTCAAATAGCTTGGTCTCATTTGGAGAAGACACAACAAATCAGGGGAGATACCTATGGACTCAACAGTAGGGTCTAAACAATAGGACCAACCAAGACCGTTATGTCTTCCCATTTCTATGACCCTTCCTTTGCCTTTAAGTTTAAATCCTGTATAAAATGTGAGAAATGTGAGGAACTGAGCTGACTGATGACCTTTTCAGCATTGTCCACTCATCCCTGCTGCCACCTACCATCTTGTTCCAGGATTTGAGTCTTGAACAGAATGGCAACACGGACAGCAAACAACTTTGTCATTTTTTGACAGTTGTTTTCCCCGCGTCCAGTGGTCGTCTCATTCCTATCTAATCAGGGAGATGTTTCCTGCATTTGTTCTGAGCTATTCATCCTGCAGAAGTGATAATGATCATCCTTTGGCATTGGACGTGAATGCTAGGAAACAGCACCCATTGAGCATGTGGCTGGGACACAAGGGAGCCAAGCGCGGAAGGTTCCTTGGGGAAGCTCAGATGGAAGAAGTTAGCTTCTGTTTGCTCTTCCCAGCTTTAAAAATAGATTGGCGCATCTAAACACAGATGGGCTCAGTCTAAAATTAAAGAACTTGTTTTCCCATTAGCTTCCTTCCATCTTCCATTCACCACTTTGAGCTATAGATAGGAGCGGGAAGTCTTTCCCCCACGTTCTTGTATATATTTGGGTCTACTGACCTCATGCATCAGGAGTATGCTTTCAGGACAGTGAAGTGGAGCCAAATTCGACATGGTCCAGACTTCTAAAGGGCCAACGCCTATTGAGGTCTGGACATCCATTGCAAAATACAATTAAAATTTCAGGAGTGGGGAACTCAGTCAAGGACCATTTTGACTTAGGTTCAGTTCCAACTCTCTTTAGTGATGGAACTATATGGGAGAAAGAAGACAAACATGGAAAAGTTTGTCTTTCACATGAATCTAAGAAAAACATGTATTCTGAGGTGGGACTGATGGACTATGCTACTAAAAATATATGAAAAACTCTGCACCTCGTTGTGTTCTTTTCTTTGAATCCTACCTGCATCCCAATCCCACCTTTGGTTCTTATTGGGTGGTGAGACCAAGGTTAAAATCCTACCCATCTATGTCATGCAACTTTATTTATTTAATGACTTCATTGACATCTTGCTTTTTTCCCTTATGGGAAACAACGAAACCCTATGACAATGTTCAACAAAGATGCATGTCCAGGCAACAGTACTCACTGGACACATCTTGTTGAAGGTTCTATCAATGTCATTGTATAATGAACCTTTCCAGCCCTTCTTATCTCCTTGTCGGGAAAAGGGCATGTATAGAGGAGGCAAACAGACATGATTCATCAGGACGTTGTCTCCTTGAACTTTATTGGCTTTTTCTTTTTGTGTCACTCCCTTGATTTGTGCTTTTTTTGGTGCAAATTCCTTTCATTCCGCATCGAGGTGATGCAACCGTGGTTAAAAGAAAACCATCAGAGAAGTTTCTTCTGTGCCGTCTTCTTTTGATGCAACCGATATCTAGATCTAAGCAACACAGGAACGTTTTTTATTGGTCTCCTTGTCTGGAGCAAAGGTATTTATTATTATGGCTTATGGACACAGTATTCCAAGTGAAGTCTGACCAAAGCAGAATAGAATGGTTCTGTTACTTCCCTTGATATAAATACTCTACTCCTATTGATGCAGCCCAGAATCACGTTGGCTTTCTAAGTTGACTCATGTTCAGTTTGTGGTCTACTAAGAGTCCTAGAACCTTCCAACACATACTGCTATTAAGCCAGGTGTCATCTATCCTATTGTGGTGCCCAAAATAAAACACAAGATTCCAATTGGGGTCTGATCAAGCTGCTTCTGGTCCTAATTTTCTGAGTTAGAGTTGAGAGACAATGCCCAGCTTCCTAGGGAGATACATAGCTTGCAGGTGAGTTGCTGTAATGGGGGCAAAAAGGTGGTCAGTTGGCTCAAACAACAGTTTGCGATGGGGGCAAGTTGAGGGCTTCCTCCCATTGTCCACCTGCCTTACCAGTCCCATTGAGCACCAGCCATTGCTGGACAAAGGTCTTCTACTCCTAATGTAGTAGAAATATCAGTTGATCTTCCATGGCCATTAGTTTGGAAGTGAAAAAAATCAACCATTTCTGATTTTTGTTTCCATTTATATGGAACCTCCAGCTGTTTCGAGTTTTGTAACAGCCAAAGATGGCCATTTTCATTTTATTCCTTTGTCTCTCAGATTTCATTGCTGTTCCTCATAGTGTTAACTTTCTTGACAAAATCACCCAGGGTGGTGCCCTATGGCCGTCCCTTTTGTTTTCCTCTGCACTGTACATCTATTCAGGCCTTTCAATTAAACGTGTCTTGAGACTACAAGCCGGCACATGCAGTTGGCACCTTGTGCTTCACATCCGCCTATAAAAAGAAGGCATCCATCCAGGTCAGTGTGATGCCAACTGCTATAGCCTGAGAAACTGTACTTCCAGCAAACAAAGGAAGAACTAACCCCTCCGCCGTAGTTGAATCCCGTTCCAACTGAGAACTCTGCTCCCTCCAGCTACCAACTGCCATCGCCAAGGCCATCGTAGGGCATCGAAGACTGTGGCAAAGATTGAGCAAGGTTTATGCACAAGCTAAGGCAGCGGTAGTATAGGGGTCTTTAAATACAAAATAAAAATTCAAGGTCACCCAATGGTCAAACCCCCTTTCCCAGGTCCAATGGGGTTTTGGCTCAAATAAACCTGTGCCAGGACTGCAGCCTCAGGGGCAAACAATCCAGACGTCCAAATGCGTGTGTGTGCAAAAAAAAGGTTTACATCGAAATCCACCCATGAGTATTTAAGCACACATTATTGTAGTCCAGGCTTCCAGCCGAACTTCCAGGTCCTATCAATAGCGAGGCATTGTTGCGTATCCATTTCTGCTTTTCCAGCCCCGCCGAGTTTAAAAAACAAAGGTGTCTTCATGCCGGACAATGGAGAACTGTTTCCTCTAATGAGGAACAGTTGAGAGCTATGGAGACAGCACCCACTCCGCAACGGGCTGAAGACGGCAGAGCTGAAGCAACGCACGGGGGCTAATGAAGACCAGTTGAGAGGTGCCGCCGGTTCCTAACAGGGGCCTTTTTATTGCCAAAGGAGAGGGGAGGGGGCTGTCTTTGCCTTTGCTTTTTTTCAGAGACAGGGGTTTTCCCTTCTTGACAAGGGACACCAATAGAGCCGTTGTGGGTCATCTGTCATTGTGATGGCTCCTGACCTGACAACCTCTCCAGGCACGCTCTTTGACCTCCGGGCCGACCCCTCTGGAGAAACACCGATGCTCAGCTAGAAGTTCTTTATTGACTACCTGTCAGAGGGCACCTGCTTAAAGAACGGGGAGGAATTAGTGGCCAAATGGGCCGCTGGGGACTCCTCGGCTGGGGAGTTGGCCAGGGAGATGCCTCTCCCGAAACCAATCCCGCTAATGATCCGCTCCTTTTCTTCTCTGTCCTTGTGCGCTATTCGTAATTCTGTTATATGAGATTCAGAAAGAACAGAAAGAGGCTGGGCAAAGGATGGGCAAAACAGGGTTGAGGGAGAAGATAGGACACTGTCCTTTTCTTTCTATCTCGATCTATCTCGTACCCTGTTTCCCCTAAAACAAGACATCCCCAGAAAATAAGACCTAGTAGAGGTTTTGCTGAATTGCTAAATATAAGGCCTCCCCCGAAAGTAAGATCTAGCAAAGTTTTTGTTTGGAAGCATGCCCAACGAACAGAACACCAGAGCATGCAGGATCGGTAAATGTACGTACCATAGAGTGTTGTACATGGAAATATTGGGAGTAACAAGAAATTCTTGATAGGATTATGCTGGTTTGTGATGATAACTACTGTACAGTATATAATAAATGTTCACTTTTTGTTCAACAATAAATGTGAATTCTTCTTCATGGAAAAATAAGACATCCCCTGAAAAAAAGACCTAGCGCATCTTTGGGAGCAAAAATTAATATAAGACACTGTCTTAATTTCGGGGAAACACGGTAGCTCCAAATCACAGATGGGCATCGACATGGAGGCCGGGATTTAATTTCTCCTCCAGATCTTGTGGGGCACTTCTTTGGCTGCCATTTCCCACTTCTGAATCAGCATACCTAACCCAACGTTCTCCAGATGTGTCAGATTTCAGTCTCCATCAGACTCCGCTCGCAGGGTAACTAGATAGGAATGATGGGAGTTGTAGTTGCAAACATCCAGAGGCAACTAGTCTGGGGAAAAGCCACTCCTCTGCTGATGAGTTGGCTGATGTCAAAATGACATTTCTGGGGTGAGATCTTCCACCTTCGGTCACCACACTTATCTCACCTGCTCCAAACCGCTGATCCGTAAACCCGGAATCAGAGCAGGGAGCTCCCCAAGAGAGGATGGTGTCAAATGTCTCAGCAGGATACAGGGCATGGCTGTCCTTTGAAAAGCCTTCTCTGTTGAAAATAACTTTCTGCGGACATTTCCAACCTGCCCTTTGCCCTCGACGATGGCCGGATTTTTCCAGGCTGTCGTCCAAGAGACTAATTCCCTCTCCGTTTTGGAGCACATCTCTGTCATCTCCCTTCTATTAGAAAACGTCCAGTGAAAGTCTCATTTTTTTCTCTCTCACACAAAGAAACGCTCCCCTTTGGTCAAAAATAAGACTGTGTATTGGAGGAGGAACAAAAACATTTGAGACTACAAATTCCCTTGCACCCCAGGACTTATTTTTAAGTCGGCATATCATGCAATCCTGATGTTTCCCTGTGTCCATATTGGAAAAGTCATTGAAATGAATGACTTCCTTCAGTGGCTACTATAGAGTTATCCTGGAGGACATAAAAAATTCCTAGAGAGGACATGATGTATTGAATGTGGATAGGATTGTACTGTACTCTGAGGCTGGAACGACAAACATTCTCCATCTATTATATAATGATCAGAAGGTCTCCGTCCTTCAGATATTGCAAAACATTATTTTACAGATGCTGATTTCCAGAAAACGTGTTTTCAAAAATACGGTCATATATTAATGCATATGCTTAACCTACACTTATAACCTATTTCTGTATTTCTCCCTTTTCCCTTATTTCATTCCTTTTTTTTCTTTGTAATTGTAATGTTCAACATCTGATAGATAGACAGTCTGGTGGCACATATGGGATTGCCCTGTTTCTTTTTATTTTTCATGGGAAACCTGAGTGCGTTAAATGCTCATTTCCTTCTCCAATGTTTTGTGATTCACCAGAAGCTTGTCAAGAAGGTTCCCTACAGAAAAAAAATCATATTATGGTGATGGATGGGTTGGTGCATTTCTGGTCCACATCCGTTGCAAATGGGTTGAGTCGTCCATTCTGTGTGCTTTTGCCATTAATCTGCAATAAGAATTTAAAAAATATACACACAAATCCATGTTTCAGTTGAACATGGCCAGATTAGACCTGTTGAATCTATCATTACGTGGTAAGTCGACATGTAAGAAAACCCTATGAATTCAAGGGCTTTACTCTAGTAGGGAGTAATATATTTTTGTCTTGGTGTCTTGGTTTTTAGGCTTTGTCCTGAGGTTCTTTGAGGCACTGATTCACAAAATTGCATTGGATAGGCAGCACTGGCTCTATTTTTCTCATATGTTGGTTATCATGGTTCTCTATGGGTGGCTGGCAGAGGCATATGTTCTAAAGCTGATAGGGGAAAACTGAAATCAGCAGGTCAGATAGACCCATAAACAGGATTAATATTTGAGGCACCAAATTGTGCGTTGGCCGGTGAGATAAGATAGAGACCTGATTTTTCTTCTATAAGTCATATTGTATGTATTTGCTCCTCAAAAACATTTTTGCCCACATTTTTCTATGTAATATGCCTTACACATTTCTGTATGCAGATTGAGAGTTTTATGTGTTCTGGAACCAAGACCCCCACCGCAAAAAAATACTGAGATATATTTGTTGTGAATCGGGGTTGCTTTCTGGAAATGCCGATGAAGAGAACTTGCTCGAAAATGTAAGAGAAAACGTTCCGGCATCTATATTGTGTCAGACAACTGGAAGGAAGGCTGTTTTCCCGGCATGGATTTCAGCTAACCTGTTTGTTTAGCGTTGTTTTACAGCCAGCTCATCGCTGGAGGAAGCTCATATTAGGTTCATGCATGACTTAACCTGCTAGGTTCTCTTGGGCCATTGAATCCATCGCACATTTTCCCGATGAGGAATTCAGATGAGACACAATAATCACACGCTTGTTGGCACTGGAATGCGTTCTCTCTATAACAAGGAAAGGATACACGCCGTTTGCCACTATTCTTGCAAACAAACAATGGGGTTCATCCGACCTTCTAAGAAGGACTGAACGATGTGTTCAGAGAGAAAAAACTGCCTGTTCCATTTGGGTTTTTTTTTACCTCCCATAATTTATCACCATCTGTCACAAGCACCCAAAGGTTCTCACCCTCAAGATCATTTTTGTTGGATGAGAAAACTCGTCCAATTCATCCCCAAAGACTCCTTTATTCAGATTTTAAAACAAAAGAACTTTGAATTCTTTCTAGCCAGAATACGAAGACAGTTGTGAATTTTCGTAAATACATCCAAAATGTACAGAAGTACTATACTGAAACATTTCCACCCACCAAATTCAATACATATTTCTTTTCCAGGTATGAAGAGAGACATACTACACCGGTCTGTCATAGGGATGTAAACAATAAGGAATGTCTCAGAAAAAAAAGAGCTGGTATCCATAATTCACCACCAGACTTCTTAAAAGTCATACACCAAGCCAACATAGATGGAACCACGAGTGCGGCTCTCCCCAGCATCCATATATTTTTGCCCTCAAATCCTTTCCATACAAAATCGGAAGAACTTTTGGTAAATTCATCTCAAAACATAACCAAAATGAAATTTTCGTCCAGATAAGTCAGTTTTGCGAAAACAAGATCAAATAGAAAAAAATCGAAATATGGGTATGTGTGTGAAAGTTCCTACTTTGTTAACTGGATTTGCAAAGAATGCTGTATATTACATTTGTGTTTCTTTGCCTTGCCTTTTGTGCAAAAAAAGGGGGAAAATAATCCAAAACATTTGAGAGAAAAAGTGCAAACGAAAAGGAACAAAGGGAAGCATTAAACAGCCCACCAATGTGTTCTTGCTCGCCCATCTGTATCTCTATAGATTAATGTATGACTTTTCATCTCACTCTATTATTGTCTGGTCTATTTCCGATATCATATCTTTCTTCAGATAGGTAGAACAATTTGGTAATGAAAAGACTTGGGAGATAGATTGGTAAGTCCTTTCATTGTGTACAAAATTGATTCTTTATTAGTTGAATGCTAACCAAAAGGGAGAACTGAACAAGGGCATAGCGGCAATGAATTGGCCCATCCATGGACTCCGAACTCAGATGTTTCAAGAGGTTTTTAACCTTTCAAGAACTTCCAATGGCGGGAGGGAAGACGGCAAATAACCTCTTGCCCGGAATTGTTTCTGGAGGTCCCATCTGTTTCGAGACAATTGTCCCAAAGGATTTTGAATGCAATGCTGATGGTGAATAGGTTGTATCAATTTCGAGAAGAAAGAATGCACCTTCACTCAAAGGAAAACAGTTGAAAGGATGTCACATTGAACATGGGAGGAATTTGTTTTCTGCTGCTCCGGGGAGTAATGGATTCGAACGCAGGAAAAGAGATTCCACTTAAACTTTAGCAAGGATTTCATGATAGTTAAAGCTGTTCAGTGGTGGAATAGGCTGCCTCTGAGTCTGGTGGAGTCTCCTTCCCTGGAGGCTTTTAAGCAGAGGCTGGATGTCTATTGGACTGTTGGACAGGAAGGCTTGGACTGTGCTTTCCTGCATGGCAGAAGTTGGTTGGACTGGATGGCCCTGGATGTCTCTTCCAACTGTGCGATTCTATGAGAAAAGTCACCATTAGAGATGGAAGACCATAAGGCCCAAACTCCTTCTACTATGGAGGAAGACACAAGCACGGGCTTTCCAACCAACAGCCATCCAGACTCTGTTGAAAAACTTCCAGCGAAGAAGACTCCACCACATGTGCAGGCAGCAGTGGAGTCTCCTTTTGAGCAGCTTGAACCATCAGGAGGTCCCTCCTAATGTTGAGGTGGAATCTCTTTTCCTGTAGTTTGAACCCATTGCTTCATTGTGTCCTAGTCTCCAGAACAGCAGAAAATAAGCTTGCCTCCTCCTCGATAGGGCATCCTTTCAGATATTTAAATACGGCTATCATATCCCATCTTCACCTTCTTCTCTCCAAGATAAACATACCCAGCTCCCTAAAGATTCATGGTTTCGGAGTTGTCTCTTTCATTAATTGTGTCTTTATGTATTCCGTTTCATCTACTTTATATATTAGACAGGTCTATCATAAAATCCATTCTTCTTTTTGTTAGGAATTTTATAAAGTTTGTCCAGTCTGTTTTGTTTTTCCCTTCTCTTATTTTTTGTGTTAACTTATCCATTTGTACTATGTCTAGTATTCTTATTATCCATTCTTTGGGGGTTGGGAGTCTTTTTCCTTTCCAGATCTTTGTAATTGTTAAACTTGCCGCCAAGATGGGAAGTATAACCCGATTTTTTTTCTCTTTCTTCTTCTTCTTCTTCTTCTTCTTCTTCTTCTTCTTCTTCTTCTTCTTCTTCTTCTTCTTCTTTTTTCTTCTTTTTTTTGGTCTATTTTTATTTATTTATTTATTTATTTTCGTGTCAGGAGCAACCTGAGTTGCTTCTGGGGTGAGAGAATTGGCCGTCTGCAAGGACGTTGCCCAGGGGACATTGCCCGGATGTTTTGATGTTTTTACCATCCTTGTGGGAGGCTTCTCTCATGTCCCCGCATGAAGCTGGAGCTGATAGAGGGAGCTCATCCGCACTGTCCCCGGGTGGGATTCGAACCTGGCAGCCTTCAGGTCAGCAACCCAACCTTCAAGTCACAAGGCTTTAATCCACTAGGCCATGGGGGCTCTATTTCTATTACTATGTTTATTTTTCCTCTTTTCTATTGATATATTGTTCCACCACTTTCAATATATCATGTTTCACTATAAAAATAAATGAAAATTATTCACAAAAAAAAGATTCATGGTTTCCAGACCTTTGACAGTTTTTGTACTCAGTTTGCAGTCAATGAAGGAAGCTGAAGACAAAGCGGTAATGTGGGAGGAAAGAATAGAAATCAGGACATCGTAAAAACAGCTGAAATATGGGGCGGCAAAGGATTAATTGGGACCATCTCTGCCACATTTGGACAGTTGGGGGGTATGGCGTTCCCAAGAAATAGTGTCTCCAACGGCTGAGAATGAGAAGGATCAGGAAAAAGCGAGGGCGTTTTTCTTACGTCCTCCTCCCTTCCCAAAGTGGCACCAGTTCCCATGACCCAGCCTTCTCCTCTCTGCCGATGTCCATGTTGTTCCCCTCTTTTGATCCTTCCTTACCCCCCTCAACTCTTTTTCGTCCCTGATGTCAACTGTCCCGAGGGCTTTCTTCGGCTTGCCTAGGTAGGAGGGTGCTTCTCCTGCTTCTCCAAGACAGCGAAAGAGCAAAAGAACATGACGTCCATGCTCCAACCCAGAACCCTGGGAGTCATCTGCGTTGGCGGTCGATCAAAGGCCCCGTTCCATTTTTATCCCTGGCCTTGCCCCACCTTCAGTCTCCAGTGCATCCAAGCATGTTTTCCCATCATTTCATTGTGTGCCAAAGGATAAACAAAAGCCACCCTCTCTGTCCGAGGGAAGAATGCCTTCTTGAGAACGCCAAACCCGTCCTCCGTAGATAAGTGACATTCCCACTGTAGGCTACTATAAACCTTGCGGGAGCCAGCTTTCCTGAGCGTTTGTGACATCAGCGGTGCCAAGAGGAGATGGATTGCTTTATTTTTGTTCGGAGGCAAACTTTGTTGCAGATGTTGCCGTTAATGGGAAAAAAGGCTGTATGTGTGTGTATGTAGGAGGGAGGGAAGGAAGGAAGACGGGAGGGAGTGCATACAGATATGAGACAGTGAATGAGCTGCGCATAAGAGGAGAGAGAATACATTTAGCAGAACCAACATTAAGATGCGCTCCATTTAACAATGCAATCCGTGGCATGCGTGCTCAAAAGTCAAGGCTATAGCTGAGAGCCTACATAATGATTGTACTCTTCTACCCTTTCATTGAATATCTACCTACGGTGCATCTATTTATTTATTTATTTTATTTACAGTATTTATATTCCGCCCTTCTTTCTCACCCCGAAGGGGACTCAGGGCAGATCACATTACGCATATAGGCAAACATTCAATGCCTTTTAACATAGAACAAAGACAAGACAAACATAGGCTCTGAGCGGGCCTCGAACTCATGACCTCCTGGTCAGAGTGATTCATTGCAGTTAATTGCAGCTGGCTTGCTCTCCCGCCTGCGCCACAGCCCGGGCCTACATTGTACATTGTACAATTCTACATTGTAGAATTGATACACTTTCATGCCACTTCAACTGTCATGGTTCAATGCTCTGAAATTGTGGGAATTGTCATTTGGGAGGCATAATTCTATAGCACTGAATGGTTAAAGTGGCATCAAACTATGTTCATTCTGCAGTGATTCAGGTCCTACAGGTTGACTCTCCATTCTCTGAAATGCTTGGAAGTATTCGGACGGAAAAAGGCCCGGCAAGCCTATAGTAGGAGGGAGTTTCAGAGGGTAGGAGGAGCCACCAAGGAGGCTCTGTCTTTTGTATCTTTACCAAGTGAGTCTATGAAGGTGATGGAACTAAGAGAAAGCCTTCCCTTGTAGCTCTCAGGGTTTCGGTAGGTTCACGTAGGGCAATATGGTAAAGAGTATTTGAGGGAGCGTGAACACCATTTGGAAACCACTCTACAAGATTTTTCTCATGAGATGCAATTAAAGTTGGATGGTGAGAAGTAATGAGCCATTTCTGAGCTCCTTTTGAGCTGGAATGAGACAACCTTCCACCTTCCTGATCTCTAAGTAGGATGAAACAGCACAATTCCAAATGGGTACTGCAATTCCACAGAAGACCCCCTCCCACACCTTACTCTCAACGAGCATAATCTGCATATTCTTTGCATCACAAATTGCATATTTTAAAACGATTTCATTTTTAATTTAATTAGCGACACATCACCCTCCAGGATGGCAATGAACCCAGTGCCTTTGTTTTCTCAAAAAGGGAGGAAATTGCCATTCCATCAGCAGTCAAAAACAACTTCATTACAGGCAGCTGGCAGACACGGTGGTCAATGAATAGTAGTTGTTTATTTCAGTGTATTTGGACCATCCTTTCCTTTGTTCAAAGTCGCTAGTGAGAGAATGGAAACATTCATCTCAGTGTTGATATGAGACCTATGTGTAAGTTTGCTCTTTGCAGGCTGTTAGCATGGCTACTTTGTGTGAGCATTGGGCCCTGGTATACCCCTCACCTGAAGGTGTCATTGGCATTGTCCAATAAGTGCCAACCACACTGGCAGAGCTACACCCCAGAAGAGAGTCAATATGTCACTCTTCTCCTCAGCTTTGCCTGCCCCCTTTTCTTTGGATCTTTATTGTCAACTGCCTTGAAGTCAACTTCAACGTAAGGTAACCCTATGGATGAGAGATCTCCCTATCCTCAACAGCCCAACTCAGGACTTGCAAACTCATGGCCTCGGCTATCTTGGTATAGTCTTTCTTTTTGGACAAGGTGGTTGAGAAGGCAGTCGTCCTACAACTCAAGGCAGAAGGTGTTTTGGACTTTCTGACCATTGTACTTCTGGGAGTTGGAGTCCCAAGCACTTGAAGAATTACAAGTTGTGTACCACTGCTTTGTGGCATTCTTGGGCCATTCATTTCACTAGGGTTTGCTATTATCCATGGTTTCGTGTATCCACACAACTTCTGGGAACGTATGCCCTGAAGACATAAGTGCTGTCCTGCCTATAGTTTCTCTAAATTGCAAACTCCAGGATTCCATAGAACTTTAAATCCATGGGACTTAAAGTACAGTCACAGAGCCAGAACTGTGTAGTGTGCTGGGGCCCCATAATAGTCAAAGAGAAGAGAAGTCTCCCAGATGAATGCCAAATGGACACGGATGACACGGCTGCGATTCCAGCCAAGTGGCTTCCCGTGTCCTCACCTTTGGTGAAGGCAAGTGAGCCTCGGGTCATCCCGGCTGATAAGAGCTCTCTGTTCTGTGTGTCCTTTCATTTATCAGTCGAGATAAGCTCTGATTGACGAGGCTCCAAAGATTGAGAAATCCAGGAACCTGTGATTCCTCGACCTGGCTCTCTCCAGGGCTTTGATGATCCCGAAGGTGATTTGGACAGGGGAGAAAATGTTAACAGATAACCCAGAACAACAAAGCCAAACAAACATCCCTCGCACACGAATGCTGCCCGGGCAATGGCCAAAGATTTGCAGAGTCAAAAGGACACCGATGTCAAGAGCCAAAGCTCAACCAGGAGGGTTGTTGTGGACTTTTCTGAGTAGGCCTTGCAGTTTGTTGAAAAGGAAAAAATCCGACCGTTCCGGAATCATAAAAGTGAGATGAATCTCCCTCTTAAAGGAATAGGTTCATAAATCAAATGCCAAGACCGGTTTGGGAAGGGCCAACTTGGTTCTCAGAAATCGAAAGTGAGCACGGTGCTGGTGGAGTTGGAAGAATGGCGCCAACGGTGAAGGCACAGGGCATAGATCAGTAAACCCACAAAACCACATGTCTGGTATAGATTGGCATGACCAAGTACCAGGCATTGACTGGGCAAGAGTCACTAACCACCCGCTTGCAGAGCAAAAGTAATTCGTCATTGCTACCAGGCAGGAGGCTTTCAGTGGCAGTGGGAATGATGGGATCCTAGTTTCCTGAAGCGGGGTTCAAACTACCTTTCTACCCATGCTTTTAAGGGATTCAAGAAGAAGGGGGGAGGAGGAAATCTTCAGTCCTCTGACGTGCAAAGCTATAAGGAAACAGTAGGCAAATAATGTAAAAAGAAAAGTTCCCACTGTTTTCCAATGAATGCAGACACACTGGAGACATTTAGGCTGGATCTACACTGATCACATACAGTGTTCTCTCACTACTCCGCAGTTCGCTTTTCGTGCCCTCAGTATAAATAATAAAATAATATTAGAAATTCCTCTTTCTCCTTCCTTCCTAAGGAGAAGCCTAAGGAAGGAAGGAAGGAGAAGCCGAAGGGAGAGAAAAGGAGGCTGAAGCAGCTTTGTTTTCGCCTCACAAGACATGCACGTGGTTGAGAGGCGAGGAGGGGACAGAGAGATTGCCAGTGAGATTGTAAACAACACAAACATAGCATCCCTACTTCGCGGATTTTCACTTTTCGCAGGTGGTCCTGGAACGTAACCCCCGCAATAAGTGAGTTTGAAGTGTATTAAATGAGCTGGACACATCACAATTTCCAAATAAAGCATTGTAGGCAACTGCCGTATACTGTATATACTTGAGTATAAGCCTAGTTTAAGTCTTTTTTAAGACTGAAAAAGCCCCCTTCGGCTTATGCTCGGGTGAGGGTCTTGGTTGGCTTATATTTGGGTCAGCTTATACTCGAGAATATATGGTACATTTATTATTTTTCTCTATTGTTATTGGTATTATTACATTTATTATTTTTCTCTATTGTTATTGGTATTATTACATTTATTATTTTTCTCTATTATTGTTGCTGCTATTACATTTATTTTACTCTATTTATTATTATTATTATTATTATTATTATTATTATTATTATTATTATTATTATTATTTTATTGTATGACACAGCAAACAAGATAGACATGCTGGATTTCATATCACAAAATCACAAGCCGAACACTTCCCAAGTGTCTAGGATTGTGTGATGTATTTTCGGATGATGCGTGCAGATCCCAGTAGGGTGGCCTTTTGCAGTTGGCAAATCGTAATTTTTTCAATGTCTATTGTTTCCAAATGCTGGCTGAGATCTTTTGGCACGGCACCCAGTGTGCACATCACCACCGGGACCACCTGCACTGGTTTCTGCCAGAGTCTTTGAAGTCATTATTATTATTATTATTATTATTATTATTAATAATAATAATAATAATAATAATAATACATTTATTATTTCACTCTGATCTTATTATTATTGCTGCATTTATTATTTTACTCAATTTATTATTACTTGTATTATTTTCCTCTATTTATTATTATTATTATTATTACATGTATTATTTTACTCTATTATTATTAAAAGGATACATAAGCACATTGACATTGAAGAAGATGAGAATAATGATTTGATCAGAGTCGGACAGTCTTATGTTAAATTTGAGCTTTATGTAAATATTCAAAAACTTTTAACCTACTGATGCCTCAATTCATGTAATTTTATTGGTATCTATTTTTATTTCTGAAATTTACCACCCTTGGTTTATACTGGTCAATGATTTCCCAGTTTTCTTGTGATAAAATTAGGTGCCTCGGCTAATATTCGGGTCAGCTTATACTCGAGTATGTACGGTAATGTAATTTTATTGGTATCTATTTTTATTTCTGAAATTTACCACCCTCAGCTTATACTGGAGTCAATGTTTTCCCAGTTTTCTTGAGATAAAATTAGGTGCCTTGGCTAATATTCGGGTCAGCTTATACTCGAGTATGTACGGTAATGTAATTTTTTTGGTATCTATTTTTATTTCTGAAATTTACCACCCTCGGCTTATACTGGAGTCAATGTTTTCCCAGTTTTCTTGAGATAAAATTAGGCGCCTCGGCTAATATTCGGGTCGGCTTATACTCGAGTATATACGGTAACCCTCTTCCCTGGAGTGTGAAACTCCATTGCCTTGAGGTAGGATCTCAGCCCCAGGTTGGACTATCTAGAATTGGCACGGATTCGTCAGTGTTCAAGCCAGGCTATGCAACAATTATCTGCATTTTGTACCATGTCTCCTCCTCTAACCCTTGCTTTCTTTTTCATCTCATCCATAAATTCTCTCTCCCGTATATTTAAAGGCAAACACCCCCCTTTCATCTTCGAAGCCCTCCCAGAGAGATAGTCATTTGCCTGGAGTAAATGCTGCCTTGTGGTTCAAGGAGCCTTGACTGATAAAAAAAGACTTCCTTATGGAATTCTCTCCCTTTATGAGAAAGACAGGAGGGTCAAGGGCATCCAAAGGTAATATATGGCCTGGGTGGTCAACCATCATCGGAGATTGGTACGTGCAGACCTCAAATGACCCCAAATTAATGGGCGAGAATATCAAAATGATCAACTAAATCCTACTAGGTAAAAAGTGCCACCCCATCCACATATACATACACAAAACGATCTTCAAATAGATTCCAGCACTCCTCCATTGCAAGTAAAGGAATAACGGGAAAGTGATGAAGCGGAGAGCCAAAAGCAAATGTTGATTCATTATCCCAATTTTACCATTGCAGATGTGAAGTATGAGGAGCTGGTACTGGTTGAACATGTTTGCATAGGAAATAACAGCCCCGGTTCTAGATCAGCTACTTAGGCTGTGTTTACATAGGTCAGAAAAAGGAGACTCACTTCACAACTGCTGTAGGGGGTCCATACAATGTACGGCTGGATTTGTATCAGAAATGCTATTTACAGATGTTAATCCGGAGCAAAGGAAACTGAATTTATTCCTGAGCTTCCAGAAAGCTCCAGGGTGGTCCCAGGGCTTTTGAAGTGTGGACATCCCTAAACAAATGGACTTAAATATAATTTTCAAAATAAGGGGAAAGATCACAAATAATTTCAAGAACTCATATTTTTGAGTTCTTGGAAACCTCAACTCATCTGTGGATTCATACATACAATATGCCAAAATTAGATTTCTGAAATTTGAAATGATTGCAATGCTAGACATTTGGGGCCAAAGAGAACTTTCATTGGGAGGGGGACAGAATTCTTATTTTTATATTGTAATCTTTATTCTGTATATTTTAGGTTTTAATATGCGTACTTTATGTCATGATTATGTGTTTTTAGCTATGTTGTAACCCACCTTGAACCATGAGGAGAGATGGATAAAAAATAAAATTATTATTATTGACACAACGACATTGCATGACACAGCAAACAAGATAGATATGCTGGATTTCGTATCACAAAATCACAAGTCGAACACTTCCCAAGTGTCTAGGACTGTGTGATGTATATTATTATTATTATTATTATTATTATTATTATTATTATTATTATTAGGGGTGGGACCAACTGTACATTAAGAATTCATGCCAGTAAAAAGTGGAGCAATTTTTTGGAGAGAAAAACAACTGTTCCTTCTAACAAGAGAATCATTCGCTTAGGAGATCAAAAATAAACTGAATTCTCTCTTTTAAAGAAATCGGGCCGCCAACATAAGACTCATAGAGATGAATCTCTTTCACCAGAATTTCAAGCAAATGAACCATAAGCCTCGAAATGCAATATGTTCATCCATTGCTTGGTCCTAGAACCATTTGGAAGAGGGCCAAAAATGTCCATCGTTCTTCTGTTGGTGAACCCATCATGATCCAAGAGGCTAGGACTTCCCTTGGAATTTTTTTTCTTTGTTGTCCTGTGAGCCCCCCTTTTTTTCCTCCCCCCACACTCCCAAAACTGACCTCTTTCCCCCGCCAGTATAGGGCTTACATCATAACATAATTGCACCATGCATAAACAACATTTGCCATTAAAGGATACTTTTAATGAGAAACAGAACTGCCAAGGAGGAGCATCAAAGTGGCTGATGGGAGGAAACCGCCTGGAACCAAATCCCACTTGATGCCCCAATTAATATGTCCTCTAATTCTATTTCCTGCATTTGTCGTCCTGCAGCCGCCTTTCTCTAATTTCTCGAGGAGGAAGGAACTGAGCGATGGAGAGCCTTCGTGGCTGGCTTGATGTCGAGGCAGCGAGCAGATTAGAACAAATTAGGGAATTAGACAAAAGACAACTGATGACAGTCTAAGGAAATGTCCTCCAGCAATTATAAAATTAAAGGAGACCTGGCTTCAGGAAAGCACAGAGGAGGAAGAGGACGGAAACCAACAGACACAGCTCTACACAGGAAGGGGTTTGGTCGACCAAGTGTTTGCGCATCCCTTGGAAGGAAAAGTGTGAAGTGCCGCACAAGAGAGATTCAGATCCAGAAGATGTTTGCTTCCATACCAAAACCTTCTCCAGACTTCTGTCGGGTATGGAAAGATAGGCATCCCAGATGTCTGAGGCCACGTCTCCCCCAAAATTTTGGCCTTTTGGGTAAGAATGAGTGGAGATGTCGGCCAAAATTGCTAACTTGGTGAATACGAAAATTGATCCCAGCAATGTAACAGTCCAGCAATGGAACCAATTGTCTAGAGAGAAATTGGGGTCTCCTTCTTAGAACATCTTCCAAAAGAGATTGAATGACTAACTAACTGCTGAGGATGCTTTGGTTGAAGATCCTGAACTGAACCAAGGGTTAGACTCAGTGGCCCAGCAAGCCCCTTCCAACACTATGAGTTTATGATCTTTTGAATTCCAACACCAAAAGACCCAACCATGATGGCCAGGGATAAGCTGAGATCTCAAACTTCTTTATGGTGGAAGGTTCTCCTACCAAAATCCATAGGAGTGTATGTTTGCCTTATCCCTGAACACAACACATTCCTGCTGGGTCTACCAACCTAGAGTTGGATTGTAATCGGACATTTTAAGCACCACATGTAGATCATCTGCAAAGAACATCGTTGAGAATTTATTCTGCACAAAACTCATTTCCTGAATTTTCTCCACATTTTCTGCACTGCACAGAAAACGTTATTTCCGATACCGAAATGTCTCTCTTTGTCCAAAAACAAGAGAATTTTGTGTAGAATAAGTCATGAACTGTCACGATTCTCTGAAGATTCTTCTGATAAAATGATCACAAACATTTTACAGGAAAATAAGAATGTCTCAAAGTAGAATTGGCTGTTTTTGTGCTATTGGGCTTACTCCCTTGTAAATAGATTGGAGTATCTGTTCCATTAAAAATATTCCTTTTTTCTCCTTTTGGCCTATGTGGTACCCAGCAAATATGACTACAATTCGTCCTTTGTTCCGGGCCATAATTACTACTCTTAATGTGTTTGCATATGTGTGTGCGTGTGTGTGTGCTAGCATGCACACGGAGAGAGTACATATTCATTCTTGCCTCCACCTCCTGTAATTTTGCTTCAGTTCAAGACAAGTTGAAGGGTCAAAAAGGCAAGGGGTGTTTCAGAAGTTTAGCAGACAGGCAAAGGTGGGGGGGGGGGAGAGAAAAAGTGTGAGCGGGAAGCAGGCTGTTGGTGGTGGTAAAGAGGTCTGGTATGTATTATTTCGAAAGCAACAAAGAGCCTTGTGACACCTTCGAGACTAACCCATTTATCCTGGCATGGGCTTTCTTGGACCGGCCTCGCTCCATACATATGATGAGGTTGGCTTCACTTGGCAAGCCCTTGCGTTCTTTCCCCCAGGACTTAGGTCTTTCCATCTCTCCCAGCAACTTGTGTGTTGGGTCATGGGTTGTCCCATATCAGATCAGTCTATCTGTCTGTGTGCTTCACCCAAGACTTCTTCATCTCTTTTTGGCCAGGCTGACAACTAAAATACCACATTGAGACAATGACGGATGGGACAAGACCATTTTTGCCTCTAGGAACGATCCATCTATGGGAGTGTCCTTCAAGTCGGATGCTGCTAAGCAGAGATTTTCCACCTCCTGAGTCAATAGTTCAAAATCCCAAGGCAGGTTTGGAAACCACAATTTTTTAAAAAACAAGGCATGTTTCTGAATGTCTCTGCTCAGCTACGAAGAGCTGAACCACTTTTCTTTTCATTTAGATAATACTAGCTGTGCCCGGCCACGTGTTGCTGTGGCTTATGGGAATCCTTTGTTGGCCAGGTGGAATAGCAGTGAATAGCCTTGCAGTCTCAAAGCCTGGCCGTTTTCTGGAGTAGCTGGAGCTTTTTGTTGTATGAACGTAGAGGCATCAGTGAGGGGTTGTGCTGCCAAGTTTAGTGTTTCTGGGATGTGTAGTTTTGTTGTTTTGTCCTAGATTTCACCACCAACTGCAGACAATGTCCACCCTAACCACAATATGCTCACCTTATTGTGTGTTTACACTGTACAATTAATGCAGTTTAACTTCCATAGCTCCGTGCGATGAGATCAAGAGAGATAGAGTTGCTAAGAGGTTGCCAGCCATAGCATAGCAATAGGTCCTTCAACAAAGATGGAATATTTTGGGTTGGATCCACTGTTGCATCCGACATTCTGTCATGGGGAGGCAGCAAGCCTGGGGAAGAGTTAAAGTGTCTTCCTGGAAATGTTGAACCATTTTGAAAAGAAAACCAAGAGAAAAAAGTGGGATGTTGGTGCCAAACTCTGACTTAAATCCAAAAAGGTCACCATGAGATTTCTTGCTGGCACTACTTTGTCCTCCTCCTTCTCTCCTCCTCCTCCTCCTTTTCCTTCTTTCCCATTTTCCTTTCCTAAATGAGAGTGGCTACCAAAGACAATTTCTCCCTTTGCTCTTCTTCTTTTCTCCAGTTTTTCCCACTAGGCTTTTCAGCCCACATGTGCTCCTCTCAGACTCAGCACAGTCTCCTGTCCCTGCCCAAGAGCTGTTAGCCCGCCTTTAAGGTGCTTTGATTCAAATTCTCCTTGACGGATGAGTCCAGCAAAATTGCCAAGTGGTCTTCCGACGTGAAATCTGGGGAAGGCAATTGGGGACGGGGCTTTAAAAGGCGCCCCTTTTGTGGTGGCTTCAGCTGGCCTGGCTTTGAGGGGAGGAGGATGAGTCATTGATGGATAGTCCTCCCTTGAAATTGCAACGTCCCTGATCTCACTGGGTGGCTTTGGAGAAGTCTCCGTCTGCCAGCTCCAGTGTGATAAGTCTCCCCCCTCGTCTGTTCTGCAGGGATAATGACACCAACTGTATCTCGCAGGGCTGTGGGAAGGGTTTCTCTGAGAATCAATGTGAAGCAACTGGCACGCGGGCGGTTAAGGGCTGCCCCAAGGGTGCTCACGACTCCGAGTTGCTTCTTCTTTCCAGCACTGTGTCACTAACTGCCTGACCAAAGGCTAGCTGTCTTGGAAACATCCCAGACTTACTCCTGGTGAGGCTGGTTACCCAGAAGCCACTGCTTTTCCCCCCCAAACCAGGTTTTAATTTTGGAGGTTGGGCAATGGAAGGGGAGCGTGGTTTCCTGGAAGGCACTTTCTTTCCTGAGCATCCCTTCCAAAGACCGGCTTGTCTCAGCTGACAACTTCTTCTTTGCTACCCTTGGCTTGATCCGTGGGGCATTTCACTCTCCCTAAAACCGGTCCCTGTTTCCCCCCTGGAGTTCTTGCGGCAGACCCCTCCCAGACCTCAAACTAGAGGCCTTATGATCATCCTGAAGCCATTCATCCTCGGACCTAGGAAACTGTCTCACTGCTTGATGAAATGTCCATTTCCCTTCCTCTTGAAGGCACCTGACGTCTTCTGTCTGTCCCATCGCCTAACCAGACCAAGAGCAAAGCGTGTCCCTTCCCCCTTGCAGGGCCTAGGGTGCTTCTTCCTTTTTTTTATTCTTTCTGATGGGTCAGAAGAGACAGGAGGGGAGAAGAATCCTCAGAGCCTTAGGCTCTCTGGCAGACTTGTTGAGGGAATGGCGAGAGCCTCCAGGCCTAGGATCATCGCTGTCCTGAGAAGCCAACTTGATCACTTCCAGCTGTTTGTAGGGACAACAACTCCGAGGAAGCTGAATGCCCACAAATGGGCCTTGGAGCAATCATGGGGCTGGGAAAAGGTGCTATTAAAAGCACCCATAGCTATAGTAGTTGCACAGGCCATCTCTTTGACTTGAAACACGGCACTTTATTCCTCTGCCCCAAAGCATCTTAGAATATAAGATGCCATCCTCTCCTCCATCCCAGTGGTCTTTTTTTTCCCTTCTTCTCTGATTCAGATGTTATTTGAGTGATTATATTGCTTCTGCTTATGTGATTGTTTTAGTCAATTGTTATGTTTTTTTTTTAATTCTTATGGCGTTTTTTAGTGTTTTATTGTACAATGTTTTATGCTGATTTTATATTGGAAACCTCCCTGAGTCCCTTTCTGGAGAGAGGGCGGTATACAAATAAACTTTTACTTACTTACTTACTTACTTCTTTTCAATGTATATGTGCCTCCTAGTCACCTGTGGACTTATGGCAACCTCAAGAAATGCATAGGGTTTTCTTAGGCCAGGGATATTTATAGGCTTTTCATGCCCACCTCTCTCTCTCTCTCTCTCTATGGGCCTTCAGGTCACCTGTTGAGTTATGGTGACAACATGAATTTCCTAAGGTTTATTTATTTATTTATTTATTTATTTATTTCTCACATTTATATCCCGCCCTTCTCACCCGAAGGGACTCAGGGCGGCTTACAGTAATGGCAACAATTCGATGCCCATACGAATCAATATCAAACAGTGCATAAAACAGTTAAAAACTATTAAAATACAATATAAATTACAAAATATAAATTTCAAACATAAAACCAGATCCGTTCATCCTCATGCGTTGTCCGTAGTTCAGTCCGTGTCATCTTTGCCATTTATTGATTAAAAGCCTGGGCACACAGCCATGTTTTTAGGGCTTTTCTGAAGCCCAACATGCTTGGAATTTGTCGCATCTCTCTTGGGAGGGTGTTACCTATTCCTTTAGGTAAGGAATAGTTAGTCAGAGATGGTTTTGCCATTTCCTTCTCTGAAATATTGCCCACAGCACCTGGTATTCATTGTTGGTCTTCCATCCCACTACTAACCAAGGCTGACCCTGCTTATCTTCCAAGATCAAATAGAATTTGGTGCATTTAGGAGACTCTGTCTCAAAACCATGATGAAAAATTGTGATTGGCTGCTAGACCAAGCTTACAATGGACATATTTTCCCCTCTTGTTTGCCCACCCCTCTTAAAAAAAATGGGTTAAGACCCAAGAATTCCACTTCTCTCCTCTGTTACTGGATATCCATGAAATGGCAAATGACCCCTGTGTAGTAAATAGGTATTAACCCGGCGTTATTGTTTCATCTCAACCATGAAAATGGATTGTTGCAGCCAGGGATATTGCAAGGAGATTTATAAAATATTCAAGGAGAAGGTGGAAATTGCAGGAGATCATTGACTGAAGGAGACATAGAGAGAGAGGGAGGGGGAGAGAGCAAGAAAGTGAGAGACAAGGAAGAAGATGAATTCCATCAAAGCAACAACACCACAATGCTGTAACTAAGTATCCCACTGCAGGGGAGAAAACGGCATCTTTTGAGTTGAGTTGTGGCCTGTCATTTATCCTGTCATGGCTGAGATGTGTGTTTTTGGAACTTTGCGAATCCATAGCGAGATTGCAGAAATGCAAAGAAGCCGTGTTTGTGAAGTGTGGAGGTGCTCATTGGTCCATTGTGTTCTCCAGTTGGCCATTTATGGTGATGAAAGTCCCAGAGAGAAACAGCAAGAGGTCTCTATGTGA
This sequence comes from Anolis carolinensis, assembly GCF_035594765.1. Classification (NCBI taxonomy): domain Eukaryota; kingdom Metazoa; phylum Chordata; class Lepidosauria; order Squamata; family Anolidae; genus Anolis; species Anolis carolinensis. Next base: position 7,897,512 of record NC_085847.1, read on the forward strand.
AGACACATTCTGTTGAGTCCAACAGAGAGGGAGAGTCTGACAGTGTCCGACATCACAGTGGTAAAACTCCCTATACTTTGGTTATAGCACTGTAGACCAGAGAGACGGTGTACAACGAAATCCATCGTAGTATGTGGTGGTTGCACAAGACCATCTTTCCAGTGACTTGTGACACTGAGAAACCCGACACACTGCCTAGAAAGGAATATCACCCTTCTTCATCGAACAAATAAAATGCCCCACTGTCTTCTTGATGCATCTGCAAGGCACTAACAGGCATAGCAAGATCATTCCATTCAGAACAGATCTTTTTTCCATTCATCTGGTCTCCCTCCCGCCCTCCATTCATCCCGTATCGCTCCAATTTCCCCTCCGTTTGCTCTAATAGACTGCAAACCCTATGGGCAGCAGCTGTCTGTAATTGCAATTATTCTATAGCACTTTGTTTTGAAAGTGCTTGAGAAGCGCCCGCCCGATTAGTGTTAAATCACACCTATCATTAAGTCTCTCCGGTGCTCCACTGAGGTCTTCCCCCCAGTCCATTAAAGCATATGATTGCTATCGTCATTTGCTCCCTGATCCCAGCAAGACCTTCAGAATAGTTACATATAAATTATACATCTTGACCTATGATTTGAATGTTACAACCGACAAGGCCTCCTCACAATGGAATGGGATGATCCCAGCCTGTCTGGATCACCTGATTAAGTCTCCATAGACCTGACATTTGAGCCGTGCAATCAAGAGGAGTCCCTTCCTTTGCTTCGTCTGGAGCATCGGCTTTCACTGCTTTCTACCTGACCGACCCTCTTGGGAAGCCCAAGCCGATGAGATCTGGCAGGCAGGTGTTGCATTCGAAGGGCTTGAAGTGCCGCACACGACAACCAGCATTTGGAACTTCAGAGCTACTTTTCTTCTCAACTTTGTGAGCAAATTCTTTCACACTTTTGACACTTCCTTATACAATCTGCATGGGATCCATCTTAAGATATGGCTACCCAAAGCAATGGATGATAGCAAACCTATAATAATAATAATAATAATAATAATAATAATAATAATAATAATAATAGAAAAATCAGCTGATGACCCAAAATGCAGACTGTGCAAGGAAACCGACGAAACCATTGATCATATCCTCAGCTGCTGTAAGAAAATTGCACAGACATACTACAAAAAGAGGCACAACTATGTGGCCCAAATGATTCATTGGAACTTATGCCTCAAGGACCACCTCCCAGCAGCAAAGAACTGGTGGGATCACAAACCTGCAAAAGTCTTGGAAAATGAGCAGGCAAAGATACTGTGGGACTTCCGAATCCAGACTGACAAAGTTCTGGAACACAACACACCAGACATCACAGTTGTGGAAAAGAACAAGGCTTGGATCATTGATGTCGCCATCCCAGGTGACAGTCGCATTGACGAAAAACAACAGGAAAAACTCAGCCGCTCTCAGGACCTCAAGATTGAACTTCAAAGACTCTGGCAGAAACCAGTGCAGGTGGTCCCGGTGGTGATGGGCACATTGGGTGCCGTGCCAAAAGATCTCAGCCGGCATTTGGAAACAATAGACATTGACAAAATTACGATCTGCCAGCTGCAAAAGGCCACCCTGCTGGGATCTGCGGGCATCATCCGAAAATACATCACACAGTCCTAGACACTTGGGAAGTGTTCGACTTGTGATTTTGTGATATGAAATCCAGCATATCTAACTTGTTTGCTGTGTTATAATAAAATAATAATAATAATAATAATAATAATAATAATAATAATAATAATAATAATTTTATTCTTGTACCCCGCCTCTATCTCCCCGCAGGGACTCAGAGTGGCTTACAAATGCAAAAGAGTATACATACAAGAACATCAAACCTATACTTGGGCTGGTAGAAGACTACAGAAACCCAATGGAGAACCTTGAGGACATCTGCACTGTAGCATCCATGCAGTTTAGATGACTCCTAGAGAGGCCCACAAACATTTTCAGGGAGAATATTTTTTGAAGCATGGCTAAGTGAAATCATGGATAGGGGGTTGTACAGTATACAATCATGCATCCCTCCAGATCTTGTTGAACTGAAGTTCCCAGATGCATTTTTCTCTCTAGCCAATTATGAGAATTCAGCCAATGGTGGTGAATCCCACCACTACTATAGAGGCACACTGGGTCTAACGACACTACGCAAAGGGTACAGGATACCTCCTTGCACAGCATCATTTCAACTCTATATGCAGGCGTCAAGGGTTGCACCAACACAATCTGTCAGAGCCTTCATGTTTAGATTATTTGTGGCCAAGACAAATAAATGGTTCTGATCTTCCACTGGACCAACATTCACTGCAAACTCGAAGTACGTATTCTACAAGAAACAAATGTTCTGGTGAGTCATGATGGCAAGGTTACGCAAAACATAATTCTGGATATCACTGCGAATGGCTGCCACATTGGTCGAGCTCTCACAGCAGTTTTGCAATTCTCCATGGCTCCTCTCTACCCAAGTATAAACCCCATGGTTCCCCATCCTCTCATCCTTCATACTTGGTATGAAGTTGACAAATGTTTTTTGCTCAGTTCCCTTCCAGCATGCCCTGCAGGTTATGACAGAGTTACAGAGATCCCAGGAAATTCAAATCAGATGCTCATAATATGGGAGTCTGTTCAAACGGGGAAAAAAACCATCACCCCGTGCCTTCTCCCCTCCAGCCTTCTCCGTGTCCTCCAGAGTTTGTATCTATTCATTCAGTTGGCCAGTTTCGCAACCAAAACTGATGCCGGCCCGTACTGCCGTGTCCTCTATTGACCTGGAACCCTTGGCCTATGCCTGCCCCTGAGGCAGCCTGGTTTCCTGGAGTGGGATGGCAAGACCTGTGTGGCTGATCCCCAAAGTAACAGATGGTGGCTTGTAACTCTAACCCCATTCAATTTCCCAGCCCCTTTCCTCTTTCCTCCGGCGCCTGGAGCTTACATGCCATCCAATTTGTTACCTACAACAGGAAGGTCAAGGCCTCTCACCAGCTGCTGGTCTTCTCCTCTCTGCTTGGAGCATTTGGCTTGAATTGCTGGAGAAGAGGAGGTGGGAGTAGAGAAGATAGGTCAAGGGGGCACTGGAGGTATCCTTGGCCATCTTGGCCCTTTTGAGCTGCATTGGAACACACTTCTCAACCCATCCACAAAGCTAAGGTCCAAGGGACTCCTTTAACATGTTGACAAAGGTTGCATGGGCATCAGCAAAAGGAAAAAAGATGGTGGTGAGGAAAGGAGGGAAACCAGGGCAGTGATTGTGAGAGATTGAGAAAGTCACTGCCCCCGTGCGCTGGTTTCTCAAATGCCTCACTGCCACAGTACATGTGATCTAGATGCTTTACTAGATCACAAGCTGAACATGAGTTGATGGTGTGATGTGGCAGCTGAAAAAGCAATTCTAGGCTGCTTCAATAGGACCACAGTGTCTAGACCGGAGGAAGTCATAGTACCATCTGTTCTGCTTTGTACCATCTTCTCAGTGAGGCTCTGCAGCTCCCTGAGAGCTGGCAATAGGGATATTTTCCCAGTCATGAGGATTTGTGCAGGGTTTTCTGAAGTGTCATCTTCATATCATGCCTTAGACTCAGGGGATGTCTGTGATCCGGCATGCTCCACTTAGCACTGGCTGGCCTCAGCTGCAATCTTGGAAGCTGCCAGGAGGGCCAAAGCCAGAATAGACTAGCTTGAATATAGTTTTTTCTGTATCTACTGCTCTCTTTGGAACATCTGGGCTATGGCCCAAGTGCTGCAAAAGTCCGCATTTCATGGCCGAAGGACAGAAGATCATGGGATTCATGGGGAAGATACACATTCTTCATTCACTAGCTGTAAGGACAGTGAGATGGTAGCTGTCCACATAGGAGGTGCTTGGAGAATGTTGTGTAATAGATTTCAACACTACACAACTCAACATGCCCTTGTTGTGTGCCTTCCAGTTGTTTCTGATCGAAGGCAAGGAGAGGAAATAACAACGTTGGCTTATGTTTCCTCACACCGCCCCATGGATCCTGAATGGCAGAAGAGGACGTTTGGGGGCTCTATGTGGTCAACCCCAGGGGCACAAGTCAAAACAGATCAGTAGATTAGCCTCCTCCTATCTGGATCCCTTTGGTTGTTTTGTAGTATTATCATCATTTCTGAGTGTTTAACACAACTCTGAGAGTGGACGGACCCATAGCACCACCCAGCTTCTGGATGGCTCCTTGAAGAGTCTCCAAATTCTGGACCGGCTCAACCAAGCAAGGTGACCTCTTGGCTTCTCCTGGAGAAACCATATGCACTTCCAAGTCAGGCTGGGATTTTGACTTAACAAAAACCGAGTGTGGCGGAGTCTCGTTCTTTGGAGCTCTATGATTCTGTGATTATAATATGTTCTTGGATTCCACTTCATGGCTCAAGTCTGGCAACCAGCAGGCTTAGCTATCAGTTCCATATTTATTTATTTTTTGCTCATTGGTAAAGGATACATATCCTTATGGAAGAAGATCTTCCTAAATGATGTCTTCTTTTCTTCTTGAAAACCCAAGAAATGCCATAAAATTACTCATGACAGTCCTTGCCAGGGACAGGGGTTTGTGTCAGCTTCTACTTGCAGACGGGTGAAGAAAAAAAGAGAGAGCATGACCCAAAAGTGAAGGACAAAGGCTAGAAGAACGAAGCAAATGATGAGAAGAAATGATGGACAGTCCGACTTGTTGAGGGTGAAATCAATTAAAGGGCATCAAATCTCGAATTCATGCTTTTTGAAAGTGACAAATATATACTGGAAACTGAGAAAGATGGAAGGAGAATAATGTGTTTGACCTCCAGGAGACCGGCTGCTCCTTCCGTCACAGGAGCCAAAGCTGAAGTAAGATGCCTTATGATAAATTATAACAGCCAGTCAGCCACCTTAAAAAAAAGTAATGAGGTGAAAAGGTTACTGAAGGGGACCCAAAATGCATGGAATCCAACCAGACATCATGATAAATCAAGTCAGGCTCTCGATATTTGCGTGCCAGGCCTGCTTCGTACGGCTGTGGCTAATCTCAATTTGTTTGCCTTGTTATTTAAAGGGTAATCGGCATGCATACATCTTGTTTACTGAGACAGCCTCTTCAACAAAGGTTGTCATTGTGGGATGGGTCACTCCAACGCTGGGGAAGTAATCACCCAGATGGCAAGGATCTTGGTCATTCTGGTGGTGGGAATGGATGGAAGGAGAAGACCCTTTGTAAATCAACGTATCCAAATTGCCCCTGGAGCCAAAGAAGATGTTTGGGACTCATCCCAAGGACCTTCTTTTGCTTGAATGGCTGACTGAGCAGACACCGATGGAGGTACACTTCCATGGGGGTCCTGGAATGCAATCTCAATGGATACCAAGGGTCTAAAGACCAGAGTAAATACAGGGTTGGCCCAAGACATTTGGTTTCCACATTCATCTACAAAGCTATGAGAACTTGGTTTGTTGAACACCAACTTCACATGCTCAGCATTGGTTTGAGCATCAAAAGGATGGAGCAAACCTTACAAGCATGGAGTTACACTGGCCTTTGTTAGTACATTGGGATGTTATGCAACTTGTGCATCTCCATGAGCAATGGACCTAAGTGCACAACTGAACCCAGGTGCGTAGTCTCACTCTGATTCAAACACAGCCAATACTGATCATTGGGTCTTGCCATCCCCACTCCCCAAAGCACCTGTAAGCCTTCGCATCTCCAGCCCCCCACCCATTCCTGGCTGTTGCATTTCTTGTTGCCGTTTCTGGGTGGCCAACCACCCCCCTGAGAAACAACATGATTCCATTGTGGAGACAGTAGCTCACACATCGACAAATAGCTGCCGACACTGCCCTGCAGCACTCCGTTCCGATCGGCTATTCGGAGTGATTGGACACACTAGTTAGGTCTCCCGGCATGTTTATCAATCTCGTCTCTGCCACTTCCCCATACATGTCCGTCAAAAGGCCCCCTTCCAACCAGGCGGCAGCAGCGGCTTATGAGCTGTCTCCTTCTGAGGTGCCTGCCTTGCCAACTGAGTTTGATTTGCACGCGGGAGAGGTTTGGCTTGTCGTCTCGAGAGATGTAAGCCAGCCAGCTCAGCATGGAAGAGAAAGAAATCCTTTCCCAATTACTTTGCAGTGCTTTAAACATGCCAAAGCTGCAAACATGAAGATGGGGAGCTTTGATTTTCACTTTCCACCACTTGGAGAAAAGAATAATTTGGACAAACTAAGCCAAAATCCTGTTGGAGATGGACACTAGTTAGTTTTTTACCAACTTGCGTAAGAAGGTCTTTGGAACCTCCTTATGCAATTATTCCCCTGGACTAAATAAAAGTCTAGAACAATTCTTGAGGGATAACACAGCCCCCAGGTGCATCTACATTGAAAAATTAGTGCAATTTGATACAACTTGAACTATCATGACTCAGTGCTATGGAAAGCTGGGATTTGTAGCTTGGAGAGGCACCATTCCTCTTAGCAGAGAAAGCTAAAGACTTATATAGCTGAAATGATTTTCATGCAAACTACAATTACGGTCCTAAAAACACCTTCTTGTCCTATTGATTTTCTAGGCTACTCTTTTTTACTGGATTGGCAAGTTTCAGCCTAATGCTCGAGGAAAATGTTGTTTCATCTCCAACACAAGTTGGTGAAGAAGTTGCACTGGGAGAATAAACACTAGAAAATGCTCGGATATCATTTTGACGTCGAAATATGGGGCATCCGGGAAAGCGGAGGAGTGTGTACATTTGGAAAGAAACCGAGTCTCTCGGGGGACCTATTTCAAAGAGGGTTTCACCAAATCTCATCTTTTTTCCAATCCAGCGTGCTTATTCCAACTTTCCAGATTCCAAATGCTGAACTTTTACCAGTCTCGTCAAACTCCCAGACTCCCAAATTGCCTCCCCTTCCTCCTCACCCCCTCCCCGGTTCAGTTTCCGATCCTACCCCCGTGGGGCATTAAATCTTTTCCATTGCCATTCCTCCGCAGTCCAAAAGGATATGAATTTAGTAACTCTTTGGCCGTGCTGCCATCAAAATCCATGAAATACGGCAGGAGGGGAGCAAGGAAGACGAAGTGCACCTGCATTCTCTCCATGCGTGGGAACACCAGAGGCCAAAATAGCCCACTCAAGAGGAGAATAAATGACTCAGATGCTCAGGGCTCAAATCTGGAAAGGGCATAAGCACTCAATATGAGGATCTAGTGGGATCTAGGCCAACGTCTGTAAGGTGGATGTAACTATCACATGATATGCATTTCAGTGCACAATTCCCTACTATAATATATATTCATGTTATCCCCAAATAGTCATCCGAAGTATACTTTGGCTGGCACTGTAGCATTCCCTCCCTTGGGAGGCCCGACTGGCACCATTGTTGGGATTGTTTGGTTACCAAAATGTGACTTTTAAAAAGATATCAAGCCTAACTAAGGGCCCTTCTACACAGCCCTATAACCCAGAATATCAAGGCAGAAAATCCCACAAGATCTGCTTTGAACTGAGTTATATAACCCTGCCATATAACCCAGTTCAATGCAAATAATGTGGGATTTTATTCAGCTATGTGGCCAGCTTGATGGATGGTTAGGAATACTGGAACCTGAAGTCCAATACATCTGGAGGACCAATGGTTGGGCACTACTGCTGTATATAGAGATTTACACTAGAGAAGCCTCATGTAGGATTGTGGCTTTGGTCAAACACATTCTGGTGGGGAAAAATGAGCCAATAATTGTATCTCAGAATTGGGATACGCCCCAACAAACTGAAGCACAATAGAGTTGTGATCTGTACATTAGTCTGACAGATACAAAAGTAGGCTGGACCACATCCTCTTTCATTTCCAAGTCAAATATAATTATCTACCTAGAAAATTGTAATGGTTGCGAATTCTAATCACAAAGTGTTTAATGTTGGGCATTAATAATACTTCACATTAAGGGAGAAACCAGATAGACAGGATGAAAGCAAATTTTGCCATCACCCTGAGTCTCTTTCTTTGTCACCTGCCCTTCTCTCTTCTCTCAGCCTTCTTGTATTTCAAATGGCTCACCAAAGCTCCTCCTCAGCTAAGTCACTGCAAGTGTTTATTCACCAAAAGGGTGATAAATACGTCAAGACTGTCAGTATCCCGTTGCTTTTGCTCCATAAAAGAGAGAGCCTCCAACTGAGCTTTGACTGCTCTCCATCCTGAGGCGAGATGGATGGTTCCTTCTCGACTACAGCTCTCCAACTGGCATCTTCTACGGCAGCCTTTGGTCATTTCTATGGGTGAAAACCATATTGATTGGTGGAATTAGTAAAAAAAAAATTCAAAGATTAAAAAACATTGTAAAACTATGCAACGTCAATGTTTGGGGTGACTTAATGAAGCCCAAAGGTCTTGGGGAACAGCCACGTTTTCACTTGCCGGTGTTCTGAAGGCCTTCCTGTTGAAGGTCTTGTATCCTTTTCAAACATTAGTGATCCTGGACCTCAGAACTAGTTCTACCAAGAGTAGGTTTTCAGGAACATGTTGGTGGCACTGCATTTCAGATTTCAAACATCCTCTCCAAGAAATTTCACATAAATGTTCAATAGCAAAGGGGCAGAACCCTTGGGCAAAAGCTTGGGATCTGATAGCCCATCAGACAATCTAGTAACGTAATTTTTAGGCTCCATCTTTTTATTTTAGCAAAATCCGATCCTGGTGTTAAAAGACCACGGCTGGCATCCTTTACTCTCCCTGTTTTCTTCTCTTCCAGTACAGAATGAGGTTAATAAAGAAGCCCAGGAAACAAGAGAAGCAGAGGACATCACTTTAGCATTCATGCCTCTGCTCCGGCAGTTGGAACAGCCCTGTTTTCGCATGCAACCCGGTCTCATTTTTGTGACATTCTGTCCATACCAGGCATAGCTGTTCCCAGCTCCCCACGTCAAGGGTGATAACATAGCTCCTTATTATCCAAATCTCGGCGGTCGTGCGCCATCAGCTTGTTAGAAGCTTTGTGACCAAGCAGACGGAAAGAACCCTGTGAAACAATGTGAGCCTGGAACAAGGAGCATGTGCGTTTGTGCATAAGAGTTGTATGGAGCAATTGTCTCAATACTTTTCTCATGCGGATGGGAAAAACAGATTCAAACCACACTGTTAGCTAGACCTCTCCCATTATACAGTTGGCCCTCCTCATCCACGGCTTCTGTATCCATGGACTCAGCTCTCCATGGCTTGAAAATATTTCTAAAAATCCCAAAAGCCAGACTGCTCTTATTGTATAGTCAGTCGTCCTTCCCCATGGAGTCTGTATTCATGGATTCAACCATCCATGGTTTTATTTTTATTTTTTAAATCCCCAAAGCCAGGCTTCTTTCATTGTATAGTCAGTCCTCCTTAACCATGGATTCTGTATCCACAGATTCAACCATCCATGACTTGAATGTATTTCAAAAATACAAAAATGAAGCCTTGATTCTGTCATTTTAAATAAGGGGCACTTTTTTATTCCATCATTGTATATAGTACAGTCAGCTCTCTGTATCCACAGATTCAGTATCCATGGATTTCATCGTCCACAGCTTGAAAACGTGGACTCCTGGTCACTGTAGTTTTGCAAGGTCTTTAACCTTCTCTGCCAAAGAGTGCTGGTGTGCCTTGCCAAGGTACAACTCCCAAAATTCCTTAGCATTTTTTCCAGTGTAAATACAGCCCTAGTTACAATTTTTTTTCAATGACCACTTGTAGAAGAAGGTTCCACCATGGAGGGTCACCTGGCAGATGTCCTTCTTTGTTACAAGCCATGCTCGGTTAATATAACTTGCAAGGCAAAGGGGTGCCTGCTTCCATAGTCTGAATATCAAGAGGCCAGGAAGGGAAGTCAACATTTATTTATTTATGACCTTTCCCCTTGCTTTTCCACTAAAAGAAGTATAGCACTCAAAGTTCCTTGCAGAATCAGAGAACAGATTTCCTCCCTCCTCCAAAGGGACAGCAAGGGGGGGGGGGAATCAAATGAAAGCATATATGAGACACACATGCCTTTGTTTGTTCAGCAACTGCATTTGTCTCCTTTGACATTCTCATGCAAATACCAGTGGAGTGATTAAGGTCAAGAGCATCCTTCAAGAGCAGATAGCCACCTTCTGCAAGACGCTGGCTCCCCTCTCCAAGATGTCACTTTTCTTTGCAAACCGCTTTGAGTTTCTCCCTGTTTCCACTTCAGCGTAGTCTCCAAGACTCACAAGGCTCTTCCCTGGAAGGACAAGGACACGTTTCTCATGATCAAGTCAGACATGCGACCTTTTCAAGCAGAGAAGGTAGAAAGTTGGCTGCTGTGGCACTGGCCCTGGAAAAGGAGACATTATTCTTGGGAATGGAGACCTCAGATGCTAAACAATACATGGATCGGGTCCAAGTTATCTGAAGAACCATATTCTTCCTTATGAACGAGTCTGTGCTTTGAGATCGACTGGGGAGGACCGTCTCTCTATTCCACCACCTTCATATCTGGAACATGGGAGAAAGGAAAAGACCTGCTCCATGGACCATCTCTCTGTCCTACCATCTTCATATCTGGTGGGAACATGGGAGAAGGGAAAGGACCTGCTCCATGGACCATCTCTCTGCCCCACCATCTTCATATCTGGTGGGAACATGGGAGAAGGGAAAGGACCTGCTCCATGGACCATCTCTCTGTCCCACCATCTTCATATCTGGTGGGAACATGGGAGAAGGGAAAGGACCTGCTCCATGGACCATCTCTCTGTCCCACCATCTTCATATCTGGTGGGAACATGGGAGAAGGGAAAGGACTTGCTCCGTAGACAGTCTCTCTGTTCCACCACCTTCAGATTCGGTGGGAAGGAACCTGCTCAATGGACCTTCTGGGGCCAAACTCAGGTTGCCCCACGAGATGCCCCTGTAAATGCTATTGTCACCATAATGGTGTCAAGCTCCAAAGAGCTCCTGGCCAGCCCTGGGCATCTTTGCCAATGAAAGCAAAGATGCCCACATGAGCTGCAGGATCTGAAAGAATCCAAGATGTATATATGTATTCATTCCTATATTTGGTGTCTGCAAATTCCAGTGAAAGGAGCTGCCTAATTAGACTCAATCAAGGTATTCATTACATTAGACATGAATTATTTAACGGCATTAGACAAAATTTAATTTCTTTTATCACTTAATTAACCTCTGCTGCTAGTGGTACAGGTTCTGTGTCCCTTTTCCAAAATGCATGATTTGCATACATAATGGGATCTCTTGGGGATTGGGCCCAAGTCTGAACACAATAACCTTTTAGGTTTGAAATATCACATATACACATAGTCTGAAGGCAAGTTGAGACACAATATTTTTAACAATGTTGTACACAAAACAAAGGTTGTGCCCATCGAACCATCAGAAAGCAAAGGGGTCATGATCTCAGCCAGCCATGTGGACCATTTTGGATGTTGCAGTAATTTCGGATTTTGGGATTCCGGATAAGCAATGCTCAACGTATATTATTCCTGTAGCTGTCCTCTGAAAACTTCCGTGTTATAATTGAGATGTTTTCTCTCTCTCAGTTTTGCATCGCAGTGTGATGAATATCTTTTCCTGTAGCGGGTAAAAGCCTTCTCACACTACACTTACAGCATTATGATTCCACTTTAACTGTGATGACAACATCCTATGGAATCCTGAGATTTGTAGTGGAGGGAGGACATTTAGACTTCTCAGCCAGAGAGCTATCAAACCTCACCAAACTGTAAAGCTCTGAATTCCACAAGATGTTACCATGTTATGGTATATAGGTCTACAACAGTGTGATAAAGGACGTAAGTGGGAATGCTGCCGAGCCTTGTTTCATTCCAACAGTTCAGATAGGTCCTCAATGCCAAGTGAAGATGAGCAGGCACTAGGGTGACCGCAGAAGCTTTGCAATTATTTCCGAGGAAATCATTTCTATTTAAATTCTAATCAGCGCCGGGTTGTAACAACACCTCGGTTAAAAGCATAAAAGCTTTCCCTCGGCCTCTCATCTGCTTGCATCGTACCTTTTCCCCTAATAGCTGGACAATTAAATAAATCTCCTGACACTTAGCTGCCCTGTTTCCCACCAGTCAGGTGACGGGGGTTCAGAGCCGTTGCATTAGCAAGGCGGCAAGCGCAGTCAAAGGCCGGAGGAAAATGTATGGGGAGGTTTTCAAGGAAAGTCAAAACCACAGGACTCCTTCAGAGTCTTTGAGTCGGAGCCTTTCGCCTCCATAGTTGGTCTTGTGTGCTCTTAAGTGGAAGGTTTCTACCCCTGGAGCTGGTCAACAACTCCTCTTACTGGAAGACAACTTGGAGAAAGAGGGAGAGCAGAGCTGTCTTCAGGAGTTGATGGACTGTAGCTTCCAGTATCACCGGTGGAGCCAAGGGGGAGGGATGCTGGAAGTTGTAGCCCAACACCATCTGGAGAGCCACGTGCCATTGACAATTAGATGGGACCACTTGTTGGCAACTGGGATGAGACCACTTGGAACCTATTCTTGGTCCATCTAATCCTGGTTGCCCAATGTGTTCTCTAGGATCCCAGATAAACCCTATACAGCTTAGGTCCAGGCTAATTGAAAGACAGCATCTCTCTCTATACGAACATGCCAGAAATGGTTGATCTATGGAGGACGGCTTTCCAAACACCATCATTGGACACGAGAGAAAACCTCCTTGCTGGCAATGACAACAATCCTGGAGTTACCTGCAATGAGTCTCCATATGCATATTATACCGTGATCATGATGTGCAGCCCCTGTGTCAGATGTCCAACTACATGCAAATTCGGAGCTTTGGAAAGCCTGGGATCCTGGAATTATAGTTTAGTAAGACACCAGAGGTCTCTGAAATATCCATTTCTCAAAAGGAAACCCCAAGATTTCATGATCTGGAAACATGTCAGCTACAGTGGAATGGCAATATTACAATTGTGTAGCATGAATGGGCCAATGCACGTCTCCTTCCTGGCTATTTGTGCTTCTTTGATCTGGAACGAGGGTCATTTATTTATCCTCCGCTGTACTGTTTGCTCTTTTGAGGTGCTCCTTGCCCTGTCCTGAAGTTTTCTTGTTGCCCGGCAGACCCGTTTCCTATCAGACACTTTCGCTTGGATTGGACCCATCCTTCTTCTTGACAAATGACCTTATTGACGACTGGGATGGCTCCTCGTTCCAAAGGGTGGCATGTTCTCTGTTGCTCAGAGCAGGTGCCTTATACACACCAAGGTCACCAAGAACACCAATTGAAAGAACCAAGGGGGCCGGGGGAATGCAACTTCTTCAAATCCCGAAAATGAAATGCTCTAGGTGCCACTTCACAGCACCTGAAAAGACCCTCGAGTGCGTGGATAGAGGCCATATGTTGTAAATCGGTGGCCCTAGGTTCTATCCTTGAGTCTTCTCTGGGAGAGATAAAGTGGGGTATACATAAATATACAGTAGAGTCTCACTTATCCAACATAAACGGGTCGGCAGAATGTTGGATAAGCGAATATGTTGGATAATAAGGAGGGATTAAGGAAAAGCCTATTAAATGTCAAATTAGGTTATGATTATACAAATTAAGCACCAAAACATCATGTTATACAACAAATTTGACAGAAAAAGTAGTTCAATACGCAGTAATGGTATGTAGTAATTACTGTATTTACGAATTTAGCACCAAAATATCACGATATATTGAAAACATGGACTACAAAAATGTGTTGGATAATCCAGAATGTTGGATAAGCGAGTGTTGGATAACTGAGACTCTACTGTAATAATAAATATTATTATATTTATTATTATATTTATGTATATTATTATATTTATGTAATATTGAGCCCTGGTGGCAAAGTGCGTTAAAGCGCTGAGCTGCTGAACTTGCAGACCGAAAGGTCCCAGGTTCAAATCCCGGGAGCAGCTTGAGCACCCGCTGTTAGCTCCAGCTTCTGCCAACCTATCAGTTCGAAAACATGCCAATGTGAGTAGATCAATAGGTACCGCTCCGGTACCGCTCTGGCAGGAAGGTAACGGCGCTCCATGCAGTCATGCCTGTGGCCACATGACCTTGGAGGTGTCTATGGACAACGCCGGCTCTTTGGCCTAGAAATGGAGATGAGCACCAACTTCCAGAGTCAGACATGACTGGACTTAACGTCAAGGAAACCTTTACTTTTTAATAATAAATAAATAATAAAGGATCAGGTTCGAATGTGGTGTCATTGCCCAACTGTGACAAGTTATGAGCCTAAAATAGCTCTTTTCTCCTTGCTACAGGATCTCAGCCTCAGTTCTTGCTTCTCTGCTGCAGCGTTGCCTTTGCTCGGCAGGTTGGGCATCGCAGGGACCTGCGGCCATGAGCCAATTGCATCAGGCCCGGTGTGCTAACTTCACACCCTCTGGCTCTCTGGCGTTGCCTCCACCTGCACCTCCTCGTGCCACTGCTCACGTCGGCAGAGTCAGAGGTTGGAGGCTGCTGCAAATATTTGGATGATCCCGAGGGTACACTGCCCTCCAGGTTGGGGCCAAGAGTTTATCTCCCGACAGCAAAGAACATGAAAGCAAAGGGGGGAAAGGGCAGATAAGAAGCATGTGCGGGGGTGGGAGGGAAGAACAGGAAGGGAAAAACAGACGTACTGTGTCAGATAGAATCAAAGTCAAGACAGGACGAGAGGGAGAAAATGCCATTGGTCACTGTGGGAAGGCCAGAAATAAAGGAGAGACAAACGGTGGGGGGATTTCATTGCCTCACAAAAATGCTTTTGATTTCACTTTAGCAAGAGGATTGTTGTTGTTGTCTCTGAAGTCTTGGGATACATCTACACCATGGAATAAATGCAAATTGACACCACCTTAACTGCCGTGTCTAAATACTATTTTTTTTTCGTGTCAGGAGCAACCTGAGTCGCTTCTGGAGTGAGAGAATTGGCCGTCTGCAAGGACGTTGCCCAGGGGACATTGCCTGGATGTTTTGCTGTTTTACCATCCTTGTGGGAGGCTTCTCTCATGTCCCCGCATGGAGCTGGAGCTGATAGAGGGAGCTCATCCGCGCTCTCCCCGGGTGGGATTCGAACCTGGCAGCCTTCAGGTCAGCAACCCAACCTTCAAGTCACAAGGCTTTAATCCTCTATGCCACCGGAGGCTCCTTTCTGAATACTATGGAATCCTGGGAGTCTTTTTCCCCAGCCCGATCTAGAAAATGACACAGTTTCATTGCCTTCATCCTCCATCATATTATGAGTTTGTTGGTATCATTTTGACTGTATGCTCCAGGTAGAAAAATAGCTAACACTCTCTGGAAAACAGTGTGTGGTTAATAGTTTAAAATAAAAACTTGGCAGGCGGGCATCATGTTCTCACTTGAGTCCGAAGTAGGGTTCTTTGATAAGGAGCTATGACGGCTCTGGAAACTGGCTGCTACACTTCAACTTCCAAGCATGGATAGCTAGGTAAGCTTATTTTAGTTGCAATTCCATTCATCCTAGTTTTTATAGGGGAAAATAAATCAAAATTTCCATTATACGAGTCTCCCCAAACCCATCGGCACTTCTGTACGCATTTTTGGAGTGGAGAATTGCATTGCAAAAGAGACTTACCACTGACTTTGTCTAAGGATGAGAGAGTGTGATTCAAACCCTGGGCGCATCTACACTGTGATGGATCTGGCTCCTTTGGGTTGGCCTTACAGAGGTCTCCTGTTCCTCTTCTAGACCATCTCCCTTGACCTTGGTCATTTTATCACTGGACTCCATCAACCCTATTTTGGACAGAGCGATGGTGGGTCATAGAATCATAGAATAGTAGAGTTGGAAGAGACCTCATGGGCCATCCAGTCCAACCCCCCACTAAGAAGCAGGAAATCACATTCAATCAGGTCCTTGGTATCTGCTAGGGTTTGGTTCCAGGATCTACCATGGTTATCAAAAGCCATGGATGCTCAAGTCCCATTATAGACATTGGCACAGTCAAATGGTGTCTCTTATATAAAATGGCAATGGATTGTTAAGTCCATGAATACCGGATTTGTGGACACAGAGGACTGACTGTACTTGGCAGCAGTTGTCATTGGCATCCAAGAGCTAAGCGACAGGTTTTGAAGAGGCAAGGTTGGCAGTAGAGCATAAATACTGCAGGAGCATGGAGACGGTGCGGATCTCCATGTCTCGGATTTGGAATGCAATTCGGATAGAGAAAGAAGAGAAGCTGAAAACTATGCCCCCCCTCCCTCCTCTCTCACATAGTCACTTGCATACACAGTCCGTCCTCGCCCGGGCCGTCACATGGACGCAGCGCATTTCCAGGCAATCCCACATATGTTTCGAGACAATCTGTCAGAGTTCCCCTGGATCCGAAGAGATGCTCCGTAGCTCCACTGTATAATGTGCAAATGCTGAGCAGCTGGCGAGGGAGCAAGGGTGACTTAATGCAATTCCCCTCACACACAAACACACGCACACACCCCGTTCTCAGCCGCCTGCCCCCATTTTGCTAAAGGGCCTGTGCGAGGACTCCAGCGAGAAGCGCCTTTGACATAGGTGAGGAGACGCCACGCTTTTTTTCACACAATTATATGTGGGTCAGATTAACCTCTGCTAGGCGGGATTCCCCTAAAGCTGCCGCAGTTGCTGCGCAGTGGCAACCCAAAAGGGAAGAAACCCAACGGTGCCTTCGTGGGATTTCCTCCATAAGTTCTTTCATGCCTTCAGAACAACCCTTTGAAGAAGGTGGTAGCGATCGCTATGGGTCTACAAGTGAGCTGCAACACTTGGCAACACTCTCCTAGGCAAGGTTTCTTCCGAGAAGGCTTGCCATGGCCTTCTTCTAAGAATGAGGAAGTGTGAGGAGCCCAAGACCACCGTGGTAGGTATGGAATGAGTCCCCTTCTTATGAGGTTCTCCAAAGCTATGTCACTCAAATGGCTTTCCACATTTACAAAGCTTTCATCTACCTTTCCCATGTGTTACTCTTGTGGGAGCTGCCAACTTTCCTGCCTCCATCCTTCAGCAATGAGAAGAATAAATGAGAGGCACGTTGGGTAAATATATATTATTCCTTGGTTCTTGGAGCCCACTGGATTCCTCCCTTTCATGTGCAAGTGAAATTCGCAAATATTTATGGAGAGGTGTGTGTGTGTCCGTCAGTGCATACTCCACTAAACAAAAACAAACGGCCCCAAAAGTCAAGATTTTCTGGGGTTCCATTGTTTGAAGAAACACACCCAGAAAAAAATGGATTAATCTCGGAGCTCAAGGAGAGCAAGACAACAAAGGCTCGGCTTTTGGCGACATTTTCCTCCCACTCCGGGGCCCTGAAAGTTTGTTCTTCTAATTGATTTATTCTGTTCGTAGGTGCCGTGCTACATTTGTTGGAAATGCCTCTCGTGGGTTCATCCAGAGCGCCTGGCGTGACATAAACCAGATGCACTTGCTGGCCGTGTTCGGTGGAAATGGACTTAAATTCTGCCGGCAAACTTGCTGAACTTTTACAAGACTCCAGGGAGCAGGAGGAAATTCTGTGGCCCTTCACTGTACAGTATTGTTCATTTCCTAACTGTGTATGTTTAGTGACACTTGGTGAAGTTGGCAGTAATGTTGCCCGTTGAGTGTCTTCCAGAGATCTTATGATATGGCACAGGATTTAAATCACGTAAATAAATAAATCCATGCCTTGAATTGAACTAAAACCCACACTTCAAGCTTTACAGTCCAGGTTATTTGAAGGACCTTATTCTACTAGATTAACCTTTTGAGATTTTCTGGGGACGTTCTTCTCTCTGTTTCTTTATCCTGACAGGTATATCTGATGGGAACACAGGAGACTGGGCCTTCTCAATGTCCAGGCTTTAGAACTCCCTCCCAAGAGAGACTCGCCTGGCCCCTTCTGTGCTATTCTTCCATAATAACCATAAACCAGGTGTATTTAGACATGTTTTCAAGTTGCCTGTGAACTTATAGTGACTCAATTTTTTTGTAGGCAAGAGGTCCTCAGAGGTGGATCTTTCCTCTGAAATAGAACCTAAAGCATTGGTATCAGTTGTTCGTCTTCCATTCAAGTACTAATATACATGTATACATCAGGCTTCTGCCATGTTTTTGTTATTGTTGTTATTTTTATTGGTAGACTGCTACTTGACATCCTGTTAATTTCTGCCAGTAGTTTACCAATAAAAATAAAAATAACAACAACATGGAGAGTAACCCTGGTAAATAAGGACACTGGAGTCTTTTCTTACTGTGTTCAAAACCTCTCTCTTGAGCTTAACTGATGGAACTCTTAGGGAGTGGGAGGAATGTATGGCCCAACTAGCCAAGGTTCACAGAGCATGGCCAAACACAAACTTCAGTGAACTTCTAACAAAGCCCGGATCACCAGATGATGGAACCCAGAGGCAGCTTTTAACTGACACTGACTTTGGAGAGGAAGCAATATTGCCTCGATCAAGCAGTGCCCTTGGCTCACCCTCTATCACCCAACACTCAGGATTTCGCCATCCCTCATGCAGAATGAGAGCCTCTCCTTCCCGTGCCCCCTTCATCAAAGCACAAGGGTATAATCAAGAGCACTAGCTGTTCTAAGGATTTCAAGACGGGTCAAGTTGATGGAATCTCATGGAAGTTCTCTCTTCAGTGGTCTGACTGGTTCGATGAAATCGAGGTTGAGAATTCTTCCATGCACCAGAGCAAATATATGGCTTAGGATTTATTTCTCATCATCTTCACCCTTCAAAAGACTTGTGGGGCTTTCATGTCCTTTGACAAGCCACAGACTAGGTTTTGGGGCCTCAGGAGGTGGTGGGTGAACACTGAGCAGAACATGTGTTTGGGTGAGTTCAGTTGGCTGCAGGGCTTTGCAATGTGGGATGTGATGAATATTCATATTATTTTCTTCTCAGGAGTGAAAATCTCATAGGTGAAACTACCAGGACATGAAGGTTTCAGCTCTGAGTTGTGTAGCATACATTTTTGGTATCCCTCCAGAGGTTGATGGGGTGCAACCCCATGAGAAATCACCAGGACTGATGGGATTGCCAGTCTGAGAAAATGTAGAGGGCCACAAATTTCTCATTCCAAGATAGAATGACCCGAATTCATTCCTTGGCTTTTTCCACTTAAAAATATATGCAAACATGATGATGAGAAAGAATTCTTGAGACCTTAAAATTCTTTGCAAGTCAGGCTAGATTTTACTGGAGATGGAGGATGGCCTTGTTCAGCACAAAGGAGTATTGTAGTGTCTTTGCTTGCATCACAGTTTCTGAGATGGCCTCTGAACCGAGTTTTCACCATCATTTCTCAAGATGTCACCAGTGCTGCTTCAAGTGTAGAGCTCCTCCAAAATACCAAGAAAGTTAAGCCCCATCCTTTGACAGTCTGCGACACAAGAAAGAGATGGGAAGGTCCCATACCAGTGGGGTGGTACATCCATGCCAGGTTTTACCTTGCACTTGAAAGGAATGATCCAGGGTCGCAATCTCTATCTCCAAAATAATCTCAGAACCTTGGAGAGCTCCTCTGAGGACTGGACCATGATCTAGAATAAATTCAGAGTACCAGCTATCACTGGAAGAAGTCTGGGGGAGGGGGAGGATGAGGATGGGTACAAGAGAAGGTTGAAGGAGAGTGGCCTGCTCACAGTTGGCGCTGGTCCCAACCGCCATTGGCATGCTTTCCCCTGGAAAAGCTCTCTCTGAAGGAATGTGACCATCAGCAGAAAGAAGAAACAGAACAAAAGCTCTCGCCCGTTGCCAGACAGGGCTCCAGCTCCAAGTGATCAGATCAGCTGTCCAAATGGGTTCTGCCCATCCCCTGACAGCTCCAAGGGCCCTGACATGATGTGCCTTTCGAGACACCTGGCACCCAACCGGGGTGTCATTTCCACGGCCCCCTTCCAACCCAAAGCCTCCCGTTGGAAGCTTGTTCCTTGTTGACTTAATCAAGCCGGATGACAGGTAATGAGCTTGGAAGCCCAGTGGGATTAGTTCTCCCCTGACGCTAATGAGAGCTGATGACCGGCCCGGCTGTGTGTGTTTCCCGGCTCAGGCAAGAATCTTCCCCACGGACGACTCCGGCGCAAGGCGAGGAAATGGAAATCAGCCCACGAAAAGGCAACAGGGAGGGGAGAGGCCGCTGAAGCAAGCATTTCAGGGCAAGGCTGGCAAGCTGGCAAATGCCCACACTCTTCCCGATTTCCTTCTGGGGCCCAGGGGCTCCTTCCATTCCCCCCATTGAGGCACTGGGGGGCGGAGGGGAGGGGATCCCAAAGGTGCTATGGGCAACTGTGTGCCTGCACATGGGCATGGAGCAAACCGGCTCTGATTTGTGCCCAAAGGCATCAGTGTCATACTGGTCGTGATGTCAGCTCCGGAGAACGTCAAGGCGGCAGTCAGGGTGTGCTGTCACATAGAGAAATAGATATCATTTCAAACCCAAAGCTCTGGAGAGAGAAGAGGAGGGAGGCCGGGATGTCCAGAATGCACTGCTTCACAGGCTCAGCCTTCCTCCTCCTCCTCTTCGCTGCCTTGTTTGTTTTCCTGCTTCATTCCCCCTTAAGTTTATCATTGGTGAGAGAGAAACCAGAACGAAATCATAGGGCAGCGCAAGTGCTGTATGCTCGACACATGTGTGGAAGAGAGACTTAAGCCGTGAATGCCAGTCCGAAAGGGTGGAATATAGGTGGACCTCCAGATGTCCTTATACTGCATCTGTCCGGATTCCTCACCATGACTTATGCCAGCTAAGGCTGTTGGGACTTGTAGTATAGAACAGCTGGAGGGTTGAATGAGTCCTGTCAAATTGTATAGGAAGAAGCAGTCAAAGTGAAATCGGAATGTTATAATTTCCAAAATGTAGAATTCCCTCCCATGGGAGACCAGGCTGATCCCTTCCCTGTTCTCCTTCTGCGATTGGGTTAAGATTCATCATCATCATCATCATCATCATCATCATCATCATCATCATCGTTTCAGTGAGCATTTGAGTGACGTACTGGCTATGCAGTAAGGTCTTTCCATAAGATCTCTGTGCTGGGCTTCGATTGCAATTGTGTATAGATACTTTGCTGGGTAATGGAATGACGTCTGAGCTAGCTTGTCATTAAGGTGCATTGGGATGAATAAATGACTTTGTGAGATGTAAATGACTTTCGGGTGAGAAGGGCGGGGTAGAAATGATAGAAATAAAATTTTAATGCAGGCTGTAAGCTGCCTTGAGTCCAGTATCAGAAGAAAGGTACAATATAATATCTAACAAAAAAAAACAAAACAAGGGTGTTGTATCAAAGTTCCCGATGATAATGGGATTTCAGATGCTACAGATGTCCAGAATCCCACTTTGCTTTTCCCTTTCTTGCTGGCGCCTTTGGCTACTTTTCCCTACATTGCTCGGAAATCATGGGGCCGCCATAAGTCAACAAGCAATTTGACGGCCCATCCACACATATCTCTACCTTCCATTCCATCCTGCTCTTACAAATCCCTTTCTGCTTCCAAACTCTCTGGAATCAGACACCCCTCTTCGTCTTGTCTGTGACACCCGCTCAAATAGCCCCGTACCTGCTCCATTTGTGATTTGCATCCGATGTCCTTACCCTCTCCCTCCCTTCCTAGACATCTCCCCCCTTTTCCTTGGCACGTGGAGATCTCTCAACCCTCTCCAATCGCCAGGGTTCCCCAAAGGCCTTGTCTCTCGCTCTGGTCTGCCCTTGGCCGTGGCCTCTGTCCTTGGCGGATTGCTCCACTCCCAAAGAGAAGCCAACCGGTACACTGGATACATCACAGCTGGAGAAAGGAGGACCCCCGAGTGATTGATGGGTGTGACCTCTGGTAGGTGAGATAGATGTGCCACGCTGGATCCTCTTCCAACCTCTGCTCCCCTTTCCAAAGGCAGGGGAGGAGGTGGCGAGGAGATGTGGAGATTCTGCAAGGAGAGGAAAAGAAAGGAAAAGTTGTCATCCCCTCCCCTCCTTGTTTAATTGAAAAGCCCTCCTTGTGAGAACCCATTCGGAGACACCATGAGATTGGAGGAGGGCAAGTTTTATGTTCCCAGTCCCCCTTCTGTTTGCACCCTCTAATCACCATGTTTTGGCACGGTTTATCTATAATTTGCCCTGACTGAGGATACGTGGTAATCTCCGTGTGGCTTTAGATGAACCACTTAGCTCCAAAGACCACCCAACGAGTAGACAATCACAGAAGCAAATGAAGGGGAGACTTGGGGAGTGACTTCTCCCTTGTGTGGAAATGTGTTGCATCTAAGTTATGTAGCCATTGACTCAAATGGGCCAACGTATACCAAAGGCAAAAAGATGGAGTCCAAGTCAGCTAGGCATTGAGCTGAGCCTGGAAGAGGAGGATGAAGCCCTTTAGTCTTTTCCAAGTCCAAGAGACCCTGGGGCCTATTTACCCTTGAGTACAACTTTGATGGTTATATCGTATGGAATCCTGGGCTCTGTCATCCAGTGCTGGATTTATTTATTTATTATTATTTATTACAACATTTATACCTCACCCTTTTCACCCGAGAGGGGACTCAGGGCGGCTTACAATAAACACACATATAAAAATTATACAATAGACTATAAATCAGATTAAAAATTATTAACTTACATCAACATTCATAAAAACATTCTAAAATGCAAATGGGCGTCTTCAAGTCCAAAAGACTGGGTCTGTTAATTGAGTTCTGGCGTACAAATAATAATTAGCGCTGCTGATTCTTATTCGAAAGCCTGGCCCCACAACCAAGTTTTAACCTTCCTACTGCACTGGACATTTAGATCTGTCCAGTAGCTCTCAGTATTCAGTTTCCAGATGTTTTGGATGTCATTGCCCAGAATCCTGACCAAGACAACCTATCCCAGGATTTTCTTCAAAAGAGTTGATCAGGAGTGGAATTGTCACAGCGGGGAGAGTAGAACAAGGGAGGAACGTTGACCTTCCCAGTGGACTGTGGCAAAATCAATCTGCTGCAGCCTCTTCTATCCTATCTGTTCTTCCTTATCAATAGCTTTTGCTGTCTTGAGCACACTCTGATGTCACTTGGATACAGATGTCTCCATTTTATTCTACACAGTGTTAGAGAGGATGGGCCAAACCAAAGGAACCAAGAGGCCATCTTCCTTGAAGAAAGAAGACATGACCTTGGCAGGTAGGGAGGAACCAGGAGTGGTTAGTAGATCTGCAGCTATAGGGTGGTGTGAATCCCTTCTTGATTGGACCTGCAGTGCTTTTTCTGTGGCTCTGAGCTAAATGGGAGCTCTGCCCATGCTGCACTTCTTCAGAGGTTCAACCACCTGAGATGCCTTCAAACCACACAAATGTAGCACAATGAGTCCATTTTGAACGCCAACTCTGAATAACTTTGAATATGTTTTAATGGATTTTAACTGTGATTTTTAATATACCGTTTCTATTAAATTCTGTTTTAAAATACCGTTTCTATTTAATTCTGTTTTAATGGTCCATGAGGTCACGAAGTCGGAAGCGACTATGCGACTGAGAGAGAGAGAGAATGTTTGCATATTTTTATATGGGGTGTGAAAGGACTTTAGGGGACGGAGGGCTGGTGTGGCCACTTTCTGTTTCATTGCCTCAGGTTCCAAAATATCTCCAGCCCTCCCTGACCATGGTTCTTCAGGCCAAGTACCGCCCGAGGTCAATCAATCTTCTGCTGAGTTTGTAGAGAGGTAGGTCATCCCAGCTTTTCGACCCTCCGCAGCGCCGTCATTTCACACAATGAAAGGTTCCAGCAATCAGCGCTGGAGATATGTGCGTGTATAAATTATTAAGAATAGCATTACAGTTTTTGCAGTTGGTACTTAACCACCACACTCAATGAAAAGTACACCCCCCGAAGCTCTTTTGTTCCTCCCTCCTGGGAGCCTTTCCTTCATTTTCCAGGAATATTTAATAAGGGGGCCGACTTTGAAGGAGCCCAAGTAAGACCAGATGCTCCAGCAAAGGCCGAGTTTATAAAATATAACCACTTTTTTTTTAAAAAAATGGGGGCACAGTTGAAGGGTGTCTTCATAAACCTAATTTATGGGGTGTTAACACAAAAACTGCAAGATGCTCGGCTCGCTTTTCTCCAAATATTCATCTGTCTTTATTAAGGGGTGTGAAAGAAAGAGCTCGGTCCTGCTGCTTGTTGTGGACTGTTGTCCTTCCAGACCTCACAGAACAGCCTCTTTTTTTTAAAAAAAAAAAGGGGGAAAAATGCAGTTTCACAGGGAATTGGAACACACCCGATCTGTCAGCCAGAACTAGCTGTTATTCTGTTTGCAAGGCCCAACGCTTTTTCAATGGATCCCTTGCCGCATGTTGGGCTCATGTTGACAAGCTACCTGTGTGGCTTCCACTGCAATATTCCAGGCCTGACAAAGAGATCTGTCCCTAAGGCCATTTCCACAAAACTAACCCTTCCATTGGGGTTTCGGGTAATTTGTTGCTTAAAATCATCCAGTTTTGATCCCTAAAGCCTTCAGGCAAGGGCACATCTGACTCTCAGGTCTCCGTATGGCATCCCCAAAGAGTTTTTTTGTGACCCTCAACACCTCAAGAATCCACACACCTTTGCAGGTTGTGAGGCCACACTGGACTAGTTGACACCCAATGTTATTCATTTTTGAGAACCAGAAGTGGACTTAAAGCCAGGGGGAGGGATCTCTCTAGGTCCTCCAATGAATGTATGGTCAACTTCCGCTTGTCCCATTTGCTCTGCAACTGCAGCCTCTATCTCAGTTTTCCCATAACAGAGTAGACCTGGGGTTGCGTCCTTCCATGGCATTGTGGGTAGAACTCCCCTTCCATGATGTAGTCAACACCCAAATGTGATGGCCATTGAGGGAAAACTAGGATGGACTTTGACTTGAGAAGGTTCGACTCAGCATCACAGAAGCATAAAGTTGGGAGGATCTTCAGAGAGAGACCATTGAGCCCAATCCCTGGTTCAATACAGAAACTCTAGCGAGAGCATCCACAGCTAGGAGCTATCCAGGGATGGAGACTCCACCATCTTCCTTGGCAATTGGTTCCATTGTCCTACCATTCTTCAAGTCGAGAAGTTACTTCTAATGTTCAAATCTGTCCCTCTTTTAACTTCAAACCATTAGACCCGGTTCTAACTTCTAGGGCAGCAGAGAATAAACCGATCCTTTAGACCCAATCCTTAAAGCCAGCCTTGGTTGTGGTTCTTCTTTGGGTTGACATCTTGACCTAGAAGATCCTAGTTCAACCCAGTAACAGACCAACTGGGGAGAACAGCATAGATCCCTTCCATCAAGGGAAAAAAGCTTGAGAAACATGTTATCTGAGTTCAAAAGAACCCTTTTGGCCTTAACAAGACGGTGTCTGTCTTGGAATCATTTTGAAACCTCATTCCAAAAGAGCCTCACACTCTTTGATCTCAGGGTGGCAGGGGGAGAACAACCACAAAATGTTACACAGTACGACACCAGACAAGTCATCGACCCAGAGCTGTTCCCATGTATGCCTCTTGATATCTCTAATCTCCAAAGGTTTATGGCTGACTCTT
Source organism: Anolis carolinensis (assembly GCF_035594765.1). Classification (NCBI taxonomy): domain Eukaryota; kingdom Metazoa; phylum Chordata; class Lepidosauria; order Squamata; family Anolidae; genus Anolis; species Anolis carolinensis. Next base: position 7,923,045 of record NC_085847.1, read on the forward strand.
TTCTTTCAGGGCAGCAATATCAGCTTGAAAATCTTACACTGGAAACGGCGGCAGCAGGGGTGGCGGCCGGGGGGGGGGGATACCAATACCTGAGAGTGTGTTTCAGCTGATTAAAATGGAAAGAATGTGAAGAACGCCAACCACTTCCCCATTCTTCTTGCTTTTGAGGCTTTCACTGATCTTGGGTCCCTGGTATATAATATACTGTTCAGTCTATTATGGTTGAGTTTATGATCAGTTGCACTGAAATCCCTTTTTTTGTATTTCAGGCTCTCCAAAGGTGCAGAGTACCACTTTAAGGCAACATGAGTTTGGGTTCATCTCTAGCTGTGTGCCTCCCAGTTGCCTATTGATTTGTGGTAGCCACGTGCATTTCTTAGGCAAGGAATACCCCAAGATGGTTTTGCTAGTTATTTCCTCCGAACTATGACCTACAATACCTGGCATCCACCTGAGTACTAACCAGATCTTACACTGCTTAGCTTCCAAGATCAGATGGGATTGGGTACTTTTCTTTTCATTACTATAGCCTACAATTCCTGCATGTTTCATCCTTTTATCATGATCAGCATATCCTCTGGCATTTCACAGATTTAAACTACGATAAATCTGGCCAAGCAACATCAGAGGCAGCAGATCCCATGTGATCTCAGAAGCTAAGCAAAAGGATTCAGTGGAAGATATCTTGAGAAGATTCTGCTCAGCATCACAGAATCATAAAGTTGGCAGGATCTCCCAGAGATTCCCAAAGTGGGTGTTACCGCCCCCTGGTGGGCGCTGCAGTAATCCAGGGGAGCGGTGATGGCCACAGGTACATATATCTTTCTGTTTAATTGCTATGAAAATTTTTAAAAAATTAATTTCCAGGGCACTGAGTAATATTTTTTCTGGAAAGGGGGCAGTAGGCCAAACAAATTTGTGAACCTATTCTGTAGACCATTAAGGCCAATCCCTGATTCAATGCAGAAACTCCAAGTTCGGTTTTGTTTAGTACATTGATGGGACCCCAACAACAAAAGCAGGTGATATTTCAGAGGTAGGAACAACTAGAACCATCTCTGAGTATGCCTCGCTTAAGAAAAACTTCATTTAGTTGCCATAAGTCAACAAGTGACTTGAAGACACATACACACAGACATGTCACCAACAGGATGCCATCCGAATAAGCCATTTGGTTGCCAGGCCCAAGTAAAGTCATGTCATGGAGCCAACATAGTTTTGGAGGTGTCCCATTTCAAGCACACTAAAAGTATCTGAGATAGACCTCCATCCTTACCAGACTGTTGCACATTTGTGCCCTAATTTATGGCTTTCAGATTGCCAGCTGTGAAATAACTCACCAGGCGGCCAGGCTGGGGGGTCAATATATGTTTAAGTAGAAAGGTTTTTCAAAAGCCCGGAGGTCAATCAGGAAAAGCTATAATTATTGCCCATGAGGGAAAATGAGGAGGAGGAGGAGGAAAAGGAGATTAAGGATGGAGGAAAGGTTTCACGAGGGAAGTCAATTCCTGTTAAGTAAATAAGATGGGTTTTAATGCTAAACAGCAGCTGAGAAGACCCTTCACTTCGCCAAGGAACCAAATAGTTGGAACTTCACAATGGAAAGAACAGAGAGCCTTTGAATTACGTGGTCCTGAAATCTTGACAAAATTGTCGCAGGACCCACTTTGAGTCTCCCCGTGATTCCTGATTGGTTGGGACAAGAACTCCAAAGAGATATCTTGAATTGGGCAAATAAACATTTGGATAACTGGTCTCCTGTTTTTTTCCCTGACATCAGTTGCAATCTCGCTGACTTTCCCCTCCCTGATGTTGATACGAATCTATGAAAAGATGTTCTTAGATCACATTATGTTTAATTTTGTGATGCTTCTAGCCTTACTATGGGACTGATTTATTTGAATTCTGCCTTTTCCAAATATAGGGACTCAAGGCAGCTAACAATACATACGAAACAATGCAGAATAAAAGAATGTAAATGCATTAAAATATAAAAAGGGAAAAAACAGTTTAATTAATTTGAGTCATTTAAACCACGAAACATTAAAATATTAAGAAGCATTAAACTCGACATCCACCCAATGCTATTGATGTACATATAAATTCAAGTGTTTGAAAGAAGGGGGGGAAAGAGTTGTGTGTAAATTGATTATCTTTCGCACATATTTCATTGTTGTCGCTGCTGGGTTTTTTTGCCATCACGTCAGCTTCAACTTGTGTGTGTCTATGGGCCTTCAAGGTGCCTATTGACGTACGGCAACACCATGAATTTCAAAAGGTTTTCTTAGAGAAGGAAGACTCTGGCTTACTTTTGCCATCTCCTTCCTCTGAGATAAAGCTTCATATTTGTTGGTGGTCCCCCAACCAAGGACCAACCAGGGTTGACCCCAATTAGCTGCATTTTAGATAATTAGGCTAGAGCTTAGCTTCAGCTTATTGTGGCCCTAGGAATAAGAGAACTCCAAGAGCTTTGGTCAACCACAGCTCTTCTCAAGTCTTGAAGATACAGAACATCCATGTCTTCCCTGACCGAATCAATCAACTTGTACTGTGGTTCCCGCCCCCCTCAGCCCAAGTCAGGATGACCATGGAGGTGTTAATCTTCCCTGCCTGTCAATCACAGAAGCGTTTCCAATGAAAGCATGTGGTGATAGCCTACCGGGAAATGATGCCTAGCTTGTGGCATCTCGAGCAATGTTGGGGTCTACTTTGGTTGGCCTCTCTCATCTTGTCCATCTAGGACAGACGGACAAGCAGCACCTGATTCCTCCCAGTTAACCTGGATGGGAGATCACTTGTCATTTGGTGTCAGGTCCCCTGCCTCTCCAGTCCTCATTGTTGCAACACCTTGTGCATTTCATCACCTTCTCGGAGCATCACGTGGTCGAAAACCGACTCTTTTGAGAACATCAGAGGTCGGGTAACATAGGCTATGATCTGATGCCTGTGTGTCAGGCTCATATTCTTATCCCTACCAAGAGAAGCTAGGAAAGACCACCTAGCAGAGGGTTTACATACCATGCTTTACTCTCTTTCCAAAATGTCTTGCTTGGAGTTCTCTGGAATGCGTTCTCTGATATAGCAAGATGGCGATGATGACATAGCATCAAAAAGAACATGGTGCCTCAAATGTTAGGTCTGTTTCTGGGCGTATTTGACCAGCTGATTCCAAAACATGTCATCAGTATTTCCCTATCGGAGATACAGAACATATGTCATCTATCAGTCTTCATCTACTCGTCCATAGAAAAGCGTGATAACCATATCTAAGAAACTAGAGCTGATGTGGTCTACCCAATGTAATTTTCTGAATCAGTGCCCTCAAATAACCTCAGAAACAAGCCTAAAGAAAATAAATTGTAACTAAACTCAATAGAGTTAAAAGTCGGGATAAGGATCACCGTAAAAAGTCACAATGTGCTCCTGGGATCTGATGGTACACAATCCTTGATTCGACCAGGGCTCAAAAACATTGAGAAAAAGTACCGTATATGCTCAAGTATAAGCCAACCCAAATATAAGCCAAGGCACCTAATTTTACCACAAAAAAACTGGGAAAACATTGACTCCAGTATAAGCTAATAAACCAATAAAATTACATTAATTGAGGCATCGGTAGGTTAAATGTTTTTGAATGTTTACATTAAACTGTAATTTAAGATATGACTGTTCAACTCTGATTAAATCATTATTTTAATCTTCTTCAATGTAAATGTGTTTATGTATCCTTTTAATAATAAGAATGAAATAATAAATGTAATAATAATAATAAATGCAGTAAAATAATAAATGTATTAATAATAATAAAAATAGAGTAAAATAAATGTAAAAGTAACAACAATAATAGAGTAAAATAATAAATGTAATAATAATAATAATAGAGTAAAATAATAAATGTAACAATAACAATAATAATAGAGAATAATAATAAATATATACTTGAGTATAAGCCGACCTGAATATAAGCCCACCGGGACCCTCACCCAAGTATAAGCTGAGGAGGTTTTTTTCAGTCCTAAAAAAGGGCTGAAAAACTAGGCTTATACTCGAGTATATACAGTAATTCATCACTTTTATAATTACAAGGGACCTTCTAGGTGTTCCTGACCATGACTTGTTTGAAATTGTGTGTTAACTGTTTCTCAAAAATAACTAAAACAGTTGCCTTTTCAGGTGCTTACTGGAAAAATCTGAATGTTCCATAGCATTGGGCTGGTGGTACAAAACACACTCTATGAATATCAACCATTGTCTCGTAGAGTTGCCGGGGAAAATCAGGGAGAGGGCTCTTATCAGTTAATGGTTATGTGGAAAAAGAGAATGTCAGCAGGTGTGATAAGCAACCCTGCTGAAAATCCCGTGTTTCACCTGGCAAACCTGCTGCCTCAACACCCCCAGGATGACATTATAGTCAGTAGCTCAAGGAGTACAATGCAATATTCAGTTCAGTCTACAGCGAGCTCTCTTCCTCGTTCAATTCCGCATTAATAGAGGCGAGAACCGGGATGTGAAAAGCCGGCTCGTGGGTCTTCAGAAGTCTCGCACAGTTTCTCCCGAGTGCAAGCGAGAAGCGCAGCCTCTGTCATTCACCAAATCTCAGGTGAATCCCAGTGGCGCCATTACGTCTGCTCCCGGATCTTCCGGGATTAGTCCAGATCATGAGATGGACAATAAAGATTTTTGTTTGTTTGTTTCATCAAACATAACACTGCGTTGACCTTTCTCCTCGGGTACAAAGGAAGATTTCATAAGGAACGTCGCAGCAAGGCAGAAAGGACGGCTTGTTTGGCGACTTGGGCTGCGGGAAAGCCTGCCTTGGGACTCACCTTTTGCAGAGCCTTGGGAACACAGAGGGAGAACCTTCTGTAACCGCTTTGAAGGGAGAGCAGCCAGGACCAGGAATCACTCCTCTCATTTGGAACTGGCTTGGTTTCCTAGTATTGTCGCAGCCAAATCTGTGTGGCTACACAGGCCAGATCCCGATTGGAACACAGGGGCTGGGGGTACAAGACCCCCACAAAAATGGAAAAACCAAGATTTTTTTAAATCTAGGAATCTCTAGGACTTATAACAGTTTGGCATCGCATTGACTGTTGTGGTCAATGCTATGGATTTATAGTTCTGCGAAATATTTGCTCACCGCTGTTGGTGCCACAACAAACGACGAGTCCCAGGATTCCAAAGTTTCCTAAAGATTCCTAAATAAATGTTCTTGCTAATACAGGCAGCCCCTGAGTTATAAACATCTGACTTGCCAAACGATTCCTAGTTAAGACTGGGGGTGAGACAACAGCAAGTGAGAGAAATCCATTGAAGCTTTATCACCAATCCTTGTTTCCACAACAAACCAAATTTTTCAAAATCCACTTATCACAGAGACAGAAAGTGAGGTGAAATCTTCTGAATTTGCTCCACAGACAGCAAAACAAACTCCTATTAACCCTTCCTTATGCTATCCTGTGTGTGTGTGTGTGTGTGTGTGTGTGTGTGTGTGTATATATATATATATATATATCCTAGTAGGCAACCTGGTATTGTCCAGGTGCGTCAAAGACCAACTCCCATCAAACCCAACCAGCATGGCCAATGGTCGAGATGAGAGATGTTGCTGTACAAAATGTTGGAAATCTACCTGATTGACTATTTATTTTATTTTATTTATTACAATATTTATATCTCGCCCTTCTCACCCAGTAGGGGACTCAGGGCGGCTTACAATAAAACGCATGTATAAAAATTATACAGTGCAATATAAATCAGTTAAAAAAATATTATTAACTTACACCAGACTACCTTGTCTTAGCCTTTTCTTGAGCCATCCTCAAGCCTTAGCTTGAGCCATGTGAGCCGGTAACCACCTTTCCTTCTCAGGTTCACTGCCTCAAGTCACTGGCAAGATGGCAGCCATACCCAACGTCAAGATAAGAGGGATTGTTGTACAACGTGTTTGAAGTCTACCTGGTCAACTTAGCCTTAGCCTGAGCCATCCTACTTAACATCATGTGGACCAGTGGCCTTCTTTCCTTCCCATGTTCACTGAAGGGTAATTCACTGGCAAGGTGGAACCCATAATCAATGTCCTGGTCAACTGGCAGTGGAGACATCTTTCAACAGGCACAATGGGAGAAGGTCTTTCATCACAACTGATCCTTATAGGGCAGATTATGGCATGCCGACCATCCAGCTTGGCACACAGAGTGAGGACGGCCAGGGGTCCAAGAAGAAGGGCTCAAGGGCAGACCCTGTGGCCTCCTGGCCATGTCGTGCCATAAGCAGGAAGCCTCCCACTCTGCCTCCTGGTAGGCCTGGCTGGCCTTCCCCCCTCATTTTCCACATTAAGAAAGACCAGCAGAGGAAAGGAAGGCCAGGCAGCCAAAAGCTCATTAACATTCCTGACCTTTCCGAAGAAAATTAATTCTAACTTCGCACGTACCGGTTGTGCCGCTTGGTTGTGTCAAAACGGTGGCATCATTAGAGAAAGGCAGACAAGGCTCCGAGGGACAGAGTGTCTGCCACCTCGGTGGAACTTGCATTGAGTTACTGAGTGCTGGCACAAATAAAGCAATGACATGGGCCATTCTGTCAGCTTTTCACATGAAATTAATCGTCGGTTCCGTTGGCTGTGTAAATTTTTATCACCACGGAGCGGGAGGGATGATGAATGTAGCCAGGCATCCTGACAGCTATGGCCTGAAAGCTCTCTATTGTCTCTGCGTTTCAAGTGCAGCGTTGCGCTTTTAAAGGAGCTGCCACCCTTGGAGTGTCTGTGTGTCTGTGCGTGTGCAAATGAGAGAGATGGAGAGGGGAAGAGCGAGATCGCTTGACACACACTCTCCCTTCAGCAGAGGATGTGTCATGGGCTTGGAAATTTGTCACGTTTGGACCTTCACGCTGGAAGGAGAAACACTCGCCGAGCTACAATGCTTCTGCTTTTCTTCCAGCTACACCCAGATCTCCAAGTAAAATTGGACCCCAGCCCTAAATCTGCAGCTTGTTTATGTATAACATGGGTTCTCTGACACCCATGGTACGGATAATCCCTTGGGTTTCTGTTGGCTTCTTCTTTGCTTTTGGACTACTTCTTGGTAAATCATTCTTCCCATAGAATCCTAGCATTAGAAGAGACCACAAGGGCCATCCCATCCAACAAGGGCCATCCCATCCAACAGTGAGGTTTTTCAAGCACTTTTTAAATTGATGGAGAAGCCTTCATGAATCTATTGCTCTGTGTCCTAGTCTCCAGAACAGCAGAAAACAAGCCTGCCCTCTCCTCAGTGTGGCATCCTTTGAAATATTTACCATTTTGGTGGCCCTTCCCTGGACACTTTCCAATTTGTCAATCGCCTTCTTGAATTGCCTTGCTCAGAACAGGACACAAGGTTCTTCCAGGTGAGGTTTGACCGAAGCAGAATGGAGTGGGAGTATGACTTCACTTGATCTAGATCAGTGATTATCAACCTGGGGTCTCCAGATGTTTTTGGCCTACAACTCCCAGAAATCCCAGCCAGTTTACCAGCTGTTAGGATTTCTGGAAGCTGAAGGCCAAAAACATCTGAGGACCCAGGATGAGAACCACTGATCGAGAGAATTGACTCCTGTTGATGCAGCCTAGGATCTCATTGACTTTTTTACACTGTTGACCACAGCTTGTGGTCTACTAAGACTCCTAGATCCCTTTCACATGGACTGTTTTCAAGCCAGGTGTCACCCACCATATATCTGTGTATTTCATTGTTATTGCCTAAGTGTAGTTCTTAACATTTCTCTCTGTTGAAATTCATTGAGTTAGTTTTAACCCAATCTGTGAAGGTCTAATTCTGTCCTCTGGGGTATTCACTCTCCCTCCCAAATTGGATCATGATTCCATCATCCAAATCATTGATGAAGATGTTGAATAGCATTGAAATGTCCTAATCGTCCCACTAAGGTTTCTACAAAGCTACTCATGGGAAGATGTTTACAAAGCACTAAGTCTCCAAGAGAATGTCAGCTTGTCCTGACAAGTGTTACAACAGTTCATTTGACTACATGAATTTATCCAGCTTTATAATTCCCAGTCAGCAACTCATTGGATGCCTTCCTCCTTCTCTCCTATCCCTGTTTAAATGCTGATAGTTATTAGTCAGTGTTATTAAATACACTTCCAATACTGCTGTAAGCAGATTTGGCTGCAATTTCAAATGTGCCTACCTGGGAAGCAATCTTTTCATGAGAATATCTAAATAGATTGTGCTGTTACACAAAGCAGTCGAAGGGGTGGCATCACACAGAATAAATCAATCAGCAGTACGGGTGAAAAAGACCTTGGAGTCCTCGTAGACAACAAGTTAAACATGAGCCTACAATGTGATGCGGTGGCGAAAAAAGCCAACAGGATTATGGCCTGCATAAATAGGGGTATAGCATCTAGATCCAGGGAAGTCCTGCTCCCCTCTATTCTGACTTGGTCAGACCACACCTGGAATCACACCATGTCCAATTCTGGGCACCAATTGAAGAGAGATGTTGACAAGCTGGAAAGCGTCCAGAGGAGGGCAACTAAAATGATCAAGGGTCTGGAGAACAAGCCCTATGAGGAGCGGCTTAAAGAGCTGGGTATGTTTAGCCTGCAGAAGAGAAGGCTGAGAGGAGACATGATAGCCATGTACAAATACGTGAAGGGAAGTCATAGGGAGGAGGGAGCAAGCTTGTTTTCTGCTGCCCTGCAGCCTAGGACGCAAGGGAACAAGGGCTTCAAACTACAGGAAAGGAGATTCCACCTGAACATCAGGAAGAACTTCCTCACTGTGAGAAGGGCTGTTCAGCAGTGGAACTCTCTGCCACGGACTGTGGTGGAAGCTCCTTCTTTGGAGGCTTTTAAGCAGAGGCTGGATGGCCATCTGTCAGGGGTGCTTTGAATGAGATTTCCTGCTTCTTGCAGGGGGTTGGACTGGATGGCCCGTGAGGTTTCTTCCAACTCTACAATTCTATGATTCTATGATTCTAATAGTGGAGAAACCCCAATCCAGTGCCACCATAAATGTACAAACCCAGATTGTCATTTTGTATTTCCCATGTTCAGTTAAAACCAGAGCAGCTGCTTGTGATGCAAAATTCAGAAAGTTCTCATTTTTTAAATTTAAAAAATAAGCCAATCAAAACCATCTCCCATTCTTCCATCTGAAACAGAGGTGGAAGACCACGGATGAGCAATCTGTGGCCTTCTGGATGTTATGGGACCACACCGACTCCCTTGCTTCACAATCCACCAGCATGCTTGGAACTGAGTGGCAACATCCGGAGGGCAACTGTTGGTCCATTCCGATGACCTTTGGTTTCATCCAAGGGTCCCTCTTACATTCTTCACAAGGGATCATCATGCCAGCTGACTGGGAGAAAAACCTCTATATTGGGCCAGGAATCAGAGGGACAAAAGAACATGTTGCCACTGGCCACCAAGACTACGTATCCCAAGATTTGGTGATGATACAGCAGAAGAGCTCACTCTTGGTATACATCGGGGCATTTTTGTAGTCGTCAGGAGCCCTAAGGGTCAAAACAAATCCCCCCAAATGTCCTCTGGATGGGAAGGGGGCACTCTCCAATCATTTTAGGAGCAGGAAAAGTGTTTGTAAAACCTAGAAGTGACTTGTGGTTTAGTGGAGGGAAAAGCCTACAATGGTTCAGAGGCTAATATGCCCTTTAGGGTATTTGGGGGCACAATTGCAGTGGAGTATAGGGAAGTATGGCCCCCAAAGTCTCCTAAGGGACGAAGGCGGCCCTGTAGACCCTCACTGTCCTCAAGAGACCCTCCATGAGGTTGCTTGGGGACAATGCGTGTGTCCATTCAGACCTTTCTCAGGCTTGTCTTCTCGGCTCTCTTTCCTCACTCCTGTTTCAGGTGTAGAGCTCAAAGCAGCCTCGATGGATTCTCTCACAGCCCCGCTTGTCATTGGGATGCTGCATGCCAGAGATTTCGGCACACCTCCTTCCCTCGCTCTCCCTGGGCCTGTTGAAGGCACAGAGTTGTTGAAGGGGAAAGTTTGATATCCTATGACAAAGCACATCCCTCCGGGGTGTGCAACCACCCTCGGAAAGAGAGGGAGCGAGACAAGAGAGCAGTCCGTGTCGGAGCGAGGTGTTGGCATGCACACAAGGAAGACAGTCACTCAGGGCCGGGAAGAGGAACAAGGGGCGGGAGAGAAGGACATCGAAACCAATCTGTCCTATCAGGACATTTCCCATGAGACAGAAGGGGGCAACGAGGAGCCCGCCAGAGGTGGCAAATTCATGTTCTGGATCTCCAGTCCCATCATCACCCTGGTTGCTATTGTTAATAGTTGGGGGACGATGGAACATCAGGAATATCCATTTAGGAATTGAGAGGAGAGAAGTTCATAGAGGGATGTAATTATGCAAGTGTGGCAAAGTGAGGGTGTTCCACCCCCAGGAAGAACTTTGCCTCCCTACAGAGCCGTCCTTAGGTAATTTTTAAGAGTAGGCAATCAAAATTTTGCCCCTCCCCCCCCCCCCCCCCCCGCTGCCCCGAATGAGCATCAAGGAGGGGAGCGGAGGATCAGGGCCATCCTGGAAAGAAGGCCTTGCCAGGAAGGCGTTCCGCACTTCTCTTCTGTGCAAAACACTGAGGAACGCCTTCCTTCTCGCCAGGAAGGCATCCCTCGGCGGGTTGCATGCCAGAGAAGCGGCGCCCGCTTCTCTGCTGTGCAAAGCGCTTAGGAATGCCTTCCTTCTCACCAGGATGGTGTCCTTCGGCGGTTTGCGCAGCAGAGAAGCGGGCGCCACTTCTCTGCCATGCAAACCACCGAGGAACACCTTCCTGGCTGAGCCAGGATTTTCCTGAACAGTGTCCCCAACAAGATGGCGCCACAGGCAAATGCCTAGTTGGCCTGGCGGGTGAACCGCCCCTGCCTCCCTATGGCATTTTCCTTGAGTTCCCAAATTTCTAGCATTCCAACTCTGAAGCTCATACATTGGGTTTTGTCAAGTTCCTACAACAGGGTTAAAGATCTGTTATGTAACCTGGACCATGAAGTAAGATCTGTTGATGTTGATGTTTTATTGTTGATTGATTTGCTTTATGCTTTATGTTTTGCTTTTGTTTTTATATTGTTGTGTCCGGGCATGGCCCCATGTAAGCCGCCCCGAGTCCCTTCAGGGAGATGGGGCGGGGTATAAGAATAAAGTTATTATTATTATTATTATTATTATTATTATTATTATTATTATTATTATTATTATTATCTGGGCCATCACTTGTGATACCCCTCTACCTTAAAAGCCAAGGAAGAATTCCCTGGCAGCCCAAATGTGGTAGACTAGGTCAGGTGTGAAATGGGTCCAATTGAAACAGGTATTTGTGAGAAATGTGAGGGAGCTTAGACCCTAAATGGGTACATATCACTGTCGTGGGATTTATTGTTTGGTCAAATGCCTAGAAGGTCCCAGAAGGTGTCTCTTATCTAGTATCCCAAAATCTAAAAATGCCTGTGTTTTCTCACGGGCTAATGCACCACATGATGAAAACTATTATGTATAAAATTACCTTCAGGCTGTAATAAGGTGCACGTGAAACATGCATACACTTCGCGTCTAGACTTCCATTTCATCTCCAAGATATTTCAGAGAAAGGCAACTCAACCTGTATTTTAATTACTGTTAACTAGTTTGCAGATGATGTAATATTGTTTTATGATACCGAGGCTTTAATGGGGTAGTTTATTGAAACATTTTTCGTGATTAGGTTTTAATTCATGAACCTTTTAAAATTCACTCTATGAGCCTCCCTGGATCCCATTCAACAGAAAGTTGGTGTGGAAATAAAATAAAATACTTTTGCCAAATATGAAGCTCTTATCAGTTTACTGATGTAGTGCAAACAGGCATTGAGAGTATCTTAAGAACAGTAGGTTTAAGGGATGAACAGTAGGTTTAAGGTTCTTTCATGGAAAACATTAAGTACCGCACCAGACCAGACATTTCAGGATTCTTAGGATGAATGACAGTGGAAATCATATAAAACTAATATAATTGAAGGTAACGATAGAGCATAATCCCTTTACATATACTTGAGTTAGGGACACAGGACCCCTATGAAGCTGGAAAAACCATGAATATTAAAACTCACTCGTTTACCCAAGATAACATCTCTCTAAACCAGTGATTCTCAACCTGGGGTCGCCAGATGTTTTTGGCCTTCAACTCCCAGAAATCCTAACAGCTGGTAAACTGGCTGGGATTTCTAAGAGTTGTAGGCCAAAAACATCTGGGGACCCCAGGTTGAGAACCACTGCTCTAAACATTTGTAGATTCTCCACCACACTTCTATGGCCAACTTCCACTGGATGTGGTATTCACCATTCCTGAGATAAGTGGTCAGTGTAGATCTGCCCCAAGAGAAGGACCTCACTTGAAGGTTTCAAGTCCCAGGCAACGGTTGGATGTCAAATAATGGTTGGAGAGGAAAACTGGAAAACTGGAATGGTCTACCCTAGGAGGACATTTGCTGAGGCTCTGAACAGGAGAACACCTATTAGACGATTAAAATACAGCCCTTAGTTGCAGTTCATCCTTGTCCTATTGGCTTTGGTCAGCTCTGAATATCAGGAAGCTCTTCTCAAGCAACCAGTTGAAACTCCCTCTTCCCCATAACTATTCTGTTTTGGTCAGACCTCACCTGGAATCCCATGTCCAGTTCTGGGCAACATGATTCAAGAAAGATACAGACAAGGTGGAACATGTCCAGAGAAGGGCAACCAAAATGGTCATTAATCCCTCTGAGGAGCAGCTTGAGGAGCTGTGTCTATTTAGCTGCAGAAGAGAAGGTTGAGAAGAGACGTGAGAGCCTGGTATAAATATTTGAAGGGAGGTCTCATTGAAAGGGGAGCAAGCTTGTTTCCTGCAACTCTAAAGACTGGGCACAATGGAGCCATGGATTAAAACATTAAGAAGAACTTCCTGATGGTCAGAGCTGTTCAATGGTGGAATATGCTGTGTTGGGGTCTAGTGGAGTCTCCTTCTCTGGTGGCTTTTGAGCAGAGGCTGTATGGTCATTTGTGGTCTCTTGGATTAGATTGTCCTGTGTGGCAGAAGATTGTTGGACTGGATGACCCTTGTGGTCTCTTCCGACTCTATGATTCTATGATTCTCATAGGTGGTCCCTTGTGACTGAGTCTGACTGTCTTCCAAGGGTAGAGTCTTGGCAGTGGGTCTGGAAGTGACTGTAGAGACCTATTCTGGATCCTCGTGGTCTTTCACAACGGGGACATAGATTGTATGATTTTATGATTCCATAATTCCGTGATTCTGTGATTAAAGCTGTACCTTCCAGCTCTCCAGTACACTCCAGCTGTTCACACCGAGAGCTGGAGAATCATATCAAATTTGTATTCCATTCGGCTTTCATTCCAGGTGCAGAAAGAAATGTGGGATGAGGTGTGAGACAGTTAGTTTTAATTTTCAAAAGCTTTGGAAGGTGAGGGGGCAAGGTTTACAATTCAACAGTTAGTTTCTAATCTGCAGGAAAATGACAACTGAGAAAGGTAGACATAGCTCCCAAGGAGCCAGGCTCTGAGATGATTCAGATAGAAGGTTCAGGGAGAAATAATGTATGCATGCTAACCATGTCAATAATTAACCACAGCAATAAAAGATCAAGGCAATCACACCCACTGCATTTGGAAAGCTTTAAAAAAAACCCTTCGGGCCGCCGCTCCTGCTAAGTCTTGCCATAACTGAAAGGTTCTCCATGCATTCCATTAAGCCTCACAAAGTTCACACAGCTTCCCTCCTTCTGCAACTGCAGAGATGGGATCTTCATAGCCAATGGTAGGCTGAACTGTGCCCAAAGCCATGGGTTATTCATGGAACTTAGTGAACCAATGTGTTTGGGATGTTCCCACAAACAATGTCAAGACGCCTTTAGACATGGATCAACTGGCTCCAACATAAAAGATGTGGTCTTGCCACACATCGCTACCTGCATAATTCTGCCAGGCCCCCATTGTGTGGAATATGTGCATTTGCAGATTGACACCATGTGTGGTAATGGCTTTTTCGTCATTTTGAGCTCAATACAGAGGTCCTTATACCTTTCTTGATTTATTTACTATCCCATCTTGCTCCCAACGTGAGACCCACCGCATCTTACAACATAGCTGAAAGAAAAGAAAGCTGAGAAGCCTGATTATTATTTATTTCTTATATTTTCATGTTTTTTTTTCTTTGAAAAATTGTTAAACCGTACTACAGTGTTCCCTCACTTATCGCTGGAGTTAGGTTCCAGGACCACCCGCAATAAGTGAAAATCCGCAAAGTAGAGACACTATATTTATTTTAATATTTATACATTATTTTAGTGTTGCTGCTTGGGCTCGTTTTCTCTCCCTTCAGCTTCTCCTTCCTCCCTCCCTTAGGCTGTAAATTGTATTTTTTTATGATTTATAATAGTATTTTAGAGTTTATTGAAAAACCGCGAAACAGCGAATCCGCGAAACGTGAACCGCGAAGTAGTGAGGGAACACTGTACTAATATAAATTGGTCACGGTGGCACAATGGGTTAAACCCTTGTGCCGCTGAACTGTTGACCTAGAGGTTGGCCATTTGAATCCGCGAGTCGGGGTGAGCTCCTGACTGTCAAGCCCTAGCTTCGATCAACCTAGCAGTTCGAAAACATGCAAATGTGAGTAGATAAATAGGTAACACTTCTGTGGGAAAAGGCAAAGAGACACTCCAAGAAATCTTTCCAGCCACAGGACCAGGAGGTGACAACGCAGAGATGAGTGCTGCCTCCAGAAATCCGTAAATGAAAAGAGAAGCCTTGCCTTTGTTTGTACGTCTCATTGTATTTGACTGTAAATACATTGAATGTTTGCTTATGTAAATGTTGTAATCCACTCTGAGTCCTCTAGAGGAGAAGAGCAGAATATAAATAAAGTGTATTATTATTATTATTATTATTATTATTATTATTATTATTATTATTAATTACAAACAATCTTTTAAATAATATTTCATTCTAAAACCACGCACCCACCTTCTGGCAATCACAACAAACTGCAAAACTAAATTGAAACACTAACACACAAACATGACACACATCTACATAAACATACACAGAAACTACACTAACAAACAAATGAACAGACAAGGAAACAGTTCTACTAATCTCACATTCATTATCTGATGAAGTTTATTATTATTACTTATATGACTTATATTATATCACGTACATTATTTTGCTTATTTACTGTTCGTTGTAGGTATTGTGTGTTGGTTAGTATATTAGTATATGTTATGTGTTAATTAGTTAAAGCGATACTTTTATTGAGGGATGTATATATATAGAGAGAAATGTACTGTATATACTCGAGTACAAGCCTAGTTTTTCAGCCCTTTTTTTAGGACTGAAAAAAACCCTCCTCGGCTTATACTTGGGTGGGGGTCCTGGTGGGCTTATATACTATACTCAAGTATATATGGTATATTTATTATTTTTCTCTATTATTATTGGTATGGTTACATTTATTATTTCACTCTATTAATTATTATTATTACATTTATAATTTTACTTTATTGTTTTTACTTTTACATTTATTTTACTCTATTTTTATTTTTATTAATACATTTATTATTTTACTCTGTTTATTATTACATTTATTATTTTACTGCATTTATTATTGTTATTACATTTATTATTTCACTCTATTATTATTGATGTAAATTAATAATTTTTAATCTGATTTATGTGTACTGTATAATTTTTATATGTGTGTTTATTGTAAGCCGCCCTGACTCCCCTCTCGGGTGAGAAGGGCGGGATATAAATGTTGTAATAATAAATAAATAAAAGGATACATAAGCACATTGAATAAGATGAAAATAATGATTTAATCAGAGTTGGACAGTCATATCTTAAATTACAGTTTGTAATGATTCAAAAGCATTTAAACCCCTGAAGCCTCAATTAATGTAATTTTATTGGTATCTCGGCTTATACGGGAGTCAATGTTTTCCCAGTTTTTTTGTGGTAAAATTAGGTGCCTCGGCTTATATTCGGGTCGGCTTATACTTGGGTATATACGGGTATATATAATATGAAATATGTGAATAGGCAACTGAGACCCACAACAAGCCACATTTTTCTAAATCCAAAATCACAGGGTCAAAAAATGAGATGAAATAACTGACCATGATAGATGTATTTCTTGCACAGAAATAATTGTTGGTCCTTCTGTTTGCAGAATGCTGGCATTTCAATCGCAATGGAAATTTATTTATTTATTTATTTATTTATTTATACACATCACTTTTACCCCGCCTTTCTCTCCGAGGAGACTCAAAGCGGCTGACAGTAAATAGGCAAAAATTCAATGCCTAAAAACAATGTAAAAACAACAATTCCTATAAAACAATCTACAAAACAACAGTTCATATAAAACAGATGCCATTACAAAATGAAATCACATTATATAACATTTTAAGAATGTCCAAGATTAAAAGCCATTCATCCAGAATCCTCAAGTCTTCGTACAGGTCGTGTAAAGTCCATGTTCTCATTCATTAAAAGCTTGGTGCTGAATGGTCAGGAAATATGGGTATTTTAGTCCAACAGATCTTAGTGGCCAGTGGATGAAATGCATTGCTTGTCTCAGAAGCTCTTCGAATAAATCTCTTGGATGGAGATGGTCAATGTCCTCTTCTGATGCACTTGAGTTGACACACCGGCCTTGTCTGGGTTGAAATGAAAGCGAGTCAACGGCAGCTATGAAACGATGACCACCGAGTCACCCCTCGTATATGTCTTTGGCCTCCCCAGCCCTGATCTTCGAAGGAAACCGCTTCCTCCAGCTTGACATTCTTCCAGCCGGGTTTGCGGAGACAGTGAAATGGAAAAATGTGCCTCTAATTATTACCCCAGTGTGCTTAAAAACCTCTCTCTGAACTTTTAAGTCTCCTCAAGTTTCAGGTCCTCTGTCTCTCCTGTTTTTTTTATTTTTTATTTAAACTCATCTAAAAAAGCTATAAAAAGCCTCCGACACTATAAATCCCCTTGTAAACTGGAACTTTATAGGTTTAATTGCCTCTTTTTACTACCTGGCAGGCTTTGTTCCTTCAGCAATTTTAGAGGGCGCTTCCATTACTTGAGTATGAAAAAGAGGCTCGGGAGGAAGAGAGGCATGAGGCGGTCGGTGCACCCTCCACTGGCAGCCTCTCGGAGTTGGCCCGGTGTCACATCGCCATGAGCAAGACTGGCACCGAACCCGGGCCCGGAGCTCATAAAGTCCTTGGTGGCATTTCTGGGAAGGGAAAGAGGGAGGGAGAGAGGGAAGCAGGGAGGGAGGAGAGAGGCAAAACGTTCCCACCACCCGAGAACACACACAGAAATGCCATATGCACTGTTGTCGCCGTTCCTTATGCGTGTAGGTGGGCACACGTTTTGGAATGATGGCCGTCACAATGCCACCCTTGAAGGCCTCCTAAAACCCCAAGATCCTGATCCGCTCCATGAAAAAAATGCAAATCAAAATGGATTTGTTTTCCAGCACTTCCTGCAAAACAAGGCTCAAATCCTTCATAGGGACGTTATGACCAGGTGCGCCATGGGCCTGATGCCCAGGTAATCTTAATTCCGGTTTGGAAAATATTTCATCACAAATACTACATGCTTCTCAGCGTCCTAGAGAAGGTGAGTTATGTGCCCAATGCTTGGCTTGTCCTACCTCCCGAGAGGAAATGATTTGACCAGATATGCCATAGACTTCTCAATGTCATAGGGAAAGTTATGATCACATGTCTCCTATGCTTAATGCCAGATTGGAAATTATTTCACTTGATAGCATTGTAGGGAAGGATATACTCAGGTGGGCTACGTGCCTGATGCCCAGGTCGTGATAACTCCAGATTGGAAATGATTTTACCAGAAATACCTTATACTTTTCAGTGTTGTAGAGGAAGTTATGACCAGGTGAGTCATGGACTTGATGCCCAGGTTATCCTATCTGTGGATGGAAAACTTCAAGGCCTTGTTACGCTCCTTTTGTTATAGTACAAACTGCTGTAACCAGAGTGCACTGAGACACATGTCCACATTATTATTATTATTATTATTATTATTATTATTATTATTATTATTATTATTATTTTATTATGATACAGCAAACAAGATAGATATACTGGATTTCATATCACAAAACCACAAGTCGAACACTTCCCAAGTGTCTAGGACTGTGTGATGTATTTTCAGATGATGCGCGCAGATCCCAGTAGGGTGGCCTTTTGCAGTTGGCAAATCGTAATTTTGTCAATGCCTATTGTTTCCAAATGCCGGCTGAGATCTTTTGGCACAGCACACAATTATTATTATTATTATTATTATTATTATTATTATTATTATTATTATTATTATTTTTATTATTTGGTAATAGTCATGTGTCCCTAACACAGATGCCAGCCCAATGGAGGGAAGGAGATGGTGTAGTAGAGCCAGGGTTTGCTGGTGTGGATTTTCTGGATTTTTTAACCATTAATCAATTTGAGGATGCTACTTCCTCCTGAACATAACTTCAATGCTCCACAGCTGCTAGGGAAATGTATTTGCCCAGGAAGCATACATTAGAGCAGTGGTTCTCAACCTATTGGCCTACAACTTCCAGAAATCCCAGCCAGTTTACCAGCTGTTAGGACTTCTTGGAGATGAAGGACAAAACATCTGGGGACCCACAGGTTGAGAACCACTACAATAGAGTGATCTTAGGCCTCAATGAGTAATTGAGATTCATTCAGTTGACCAAAGTTCTCACTGACTGATACAAACACTGCTTAACCATGCTCACTACCAAGGATCAGGATACATGTGTGAGTTTGGGGGCTCTCCTTGAGATGTTGGCTATGGAGTGTGTAGACTTGCCACTACATCATGGAGGCCAACCTTGAGGGATCCTTGGAGCGAAGCCTGATAACACTTCAGATCAAGATCTTCCAAGTTCTCTCCTCCTTGGGAATGCTTACATCAACATGCAGTCTCCCTTCTATCTGTGTGGGTGGGTGCATGCACATAACATTGGTGGCCCATATTCATCTTGTCATTGACCAAGGACCTCAGGCATCTTTCCTCCTCTGTCATTTCCAGCAAATCAACCCGCAGCAGCTAACCAAAGGAGTTATTATTAGCCCCCCCCCCCCAAGTTCATGACCTTATACTCCACACTATCAAATTTCATCACATTTATGATGCTTCAGTTCATGGCATCCTCCGGTTTGTCCCATCGTTGTCAATGGTTCTTCTCCCCCCTTTCTTGCTCATGTATCCCAGAATTACCTTTTCGCTTATGGTTGAGTTATGCAGCCCTCCAAAGATGTGCTGGCTATGTGCTGCTCTCACTAGTGACTGCTTAAAGCATTGAAAGCAGCGGCAAGTAATGGGAATCTCATGGGCCATATGTGCCCCCCCCCCACAAGGCCCACTCAAACTGTGCTGCTGAACTTTTCAATTTTCAACACTTTCAACATTGCCATTTAAATCTAAAAGTGTGCTATATATATATGGAAGATAGTTCCATCTTGTCTCTTGTGCCATAGCAACATGCTATGCTAATTATATATATATTATAATATTTATAAATAATAATTTATAAATATATAATATATTGTATAGACATATAATATTGATAATAATATTATAATGGAATACAATATTATACTACTAATAATACAATAAGTAAGGTAAGGTAAAGATTTTCCCCTGACGTTAAGTCCAGTCTTGACCGACTCTGGGGGTTGGTGCTCATCTCCATTTCTAAGCCGAAGAGCCGGCATTGTCCATAGACACCTCTAAGGTCATGTGGCCACTGGCATGACTGCATGGAGCGCCGTTACCTTCCTGCCGGAGTGGTACCTATTGATCTACTCACATTTGCATGTTTTCGAACTGCTAGGTTGGTAGAAGCTGGGGCTAACAGTGGGCACTCATTCCGCTCCCGGGATTCAAACCTGGGACCTTTTGGTCCACAAGTTCAGCAGCTCAGCGCTTTAACGCACTGCGCCACCAGGGCCCCCTAATAATACAATATAATAATATTAATTATATATTATTTATTAAATGTAATATAATGATATAATACAATATAGTAATTTAATGCTTATATCGTGCTATGCTAATAATATATTGTATGTTCATTTGATTTGTAAGCTGCTCTGAGTCCCCTTTGGGGTGAGAAGAGCAGGATATAAATGTGGTCAATAAATATGTGGCATGAGCTTGGCTTATTGAACTGTGTTAATGATAAAGAGTTAAACTTGTAAACACTGGCTGGCACCAGATGTGGAACAACCTTCAATTGAATATGGCTGCTCCGCATTCAGCAAAAATGTCCAACAGTGTCGGTGGACTTCCGTAGGAGTCCTGGCCAGATTGTCTTCCCTTTCAAGGAGGTATTTCTCCATGTCTCTTTATTCTGAAGCATGCCTTTTCAAATGTGTTGCACGATTCTTTTTTTTTCCCTATGTGAAAAAAAAGAACTCTGAAAGAGAGTTTTGTTCCCGTGGACATACTAGTCCAGAAGGTAGAAGAGCGGGTCTTGACCTCAGAGCTGGCAAAGACCGAATTCATCAAGCCTCTCCTAATAGTGGTCAAAAAAAGGAGCAAGGAATGACGGGGTTATGGGGTGGAGTGGACTCTGTGTGTCATCCTGGCATCTTGTAAAGGGGATTTTATTTGCCTGGTTGCAAGAGTCCTGGGAGGAAGCTATTAAAGGAACCCGCTCGAGGCTCTTGGGCATATTGTGGCTGTTCTGTGGGAGGCCCGCCTGGTGAGTCCCCTCTCTCTTGCCTTTTTACAAGGTCCAACTGGGTCATAAGGTTAAAGCCAAGGGGATGTCTTGTCTCTTGTAGGGATTCCTTTAACAAAGTGTAAAGGATCAAAGTAATTAGCTAAGAGTGCCAAACCCCCCAAACTGTCAGAGACGTAATCCAACCCCATGCCTGGACAGTGCAAAGGCAGCCTGCCTGTCACAGACGGAGTAATCCACAGCCCCAAGCCATGCAAGGAGATGGCAAGCATGACGGGACCCAATGAGGTGTTTTGACAAGAGGGTGGACCAGGGAATGCCTTTCATCTCCGGGCACCATTCAAGCCAAGTGCCCGGAACTTGACGGGATGCTCTTGGGGTTCTTCCAAAGTTCGAGTCACCCAGACCGGCCTCCCCATTTTAGAGTTCAAGGCTGAGGCCTTCCATCAGGATTGAGTTGCATCCATCACCATGGGTCACAGCTGTCTTGTGAACGTTTTCCAACGTGTGCCCTTCAAATCCACAGCACCAACTTCCAAGTACGGTATATACTCATGTATACATCAAGGGCAAGTTTGGGGGCCAAAACAATAGATTTTTATACAACCCATGGATACATCAAGGGTCAATCCATGGAGACGGGAAAACACAATCCATGTACAGTACCTACATTGACCAGTGGATAAATCATCCCAGGTTTTTGGGTTGATTTTTTTTACTAAAACTTCTTGGTGTATACATGAGTATATAGAGTAGTTATCAGTAGGAGCCCCCGATGGCACAATGGGTTAAACTCTTGTGCCGGCAGGACTGCTGACTTGAAAGTTGGGTTGCTCACCTGAAGGTTGCCAATTCGAATCCAACCTGAGGAGAGTGTGGATGAGCTCCTTCTATCAGCTCCAGCTCCATGTGGGGACAGGAGAGAAGTCTCCCACAAGGATGGTAAAATATCAAACATTCAGGCATCTCATGGGTAATGTCCTTGCAGACAGCCAATTCTCTCACATCAGAATGGAGAGATGGGGCGGGGTATAAAAATAAAGTTGTTGTTGTTGTTATTATTATTATTATTATTATTATTATTATTATTATTATTATTATTATTATTATTATCAAGTCACTCCTGACATGGAAAAAAAATTCTATTCGTTTACATTCGGCCCTTTTCTCAATCACGGGACTCAAGGTTACTTACAAAATACTCTCATCTTTGGAGGAGAGCAAAGGTAAACCCTCTTTCGATCCCATTCAGTCTTTCTTGTCTCCACATTAGAAATGCTTATGTTGCATTGATAAAACACTACCAGAGAGAGGGAATGAGACAGGGAGAGAGAGCGAGGGAAAGAGTCTTCATGTTATATGTATGGTTGTATCAAGTTTCCCACTGTGCTGTTTTACCAGAATGCCGGAGCATAGGTAAAACTGGACAAAAAAAGGATATAAATTATATATATGATATTCCCCCTCTCGTAGGCCTTTCTGCTTTCTAGAGGATAATTGATCCACAGAAACACATCGGTAATAGAAAGAGGAGAAGAGGACAAGAGAACTGGACATGTTGTAGGTAAACTCTTCTACAACCAGTAGGAACACACACCCAGGAAGATGACAGTGAGTCCAAATGAACAAGGCAGCACCGCATAACCGTTGTGTAACTCTTTCTCTAGCATCTTGTTGGTGATTTCCAAACAAAGAAACCCAAGAAGACCACTACTAATCCCAACTAACAAGGCAGCAATTCATAACCACTGTATAACTCTTTCTCTGACATCCTGTTGGTGACTCCCACCTATAGCAGACCCATTTGGTGGAGTATTGAATGGAGATCCTCTGAATCAGCTGCTGAATGGTGGGTCACCACACAGATCCATCCCGATGGCCAATGACCCACCTCATGGAGATGGAGTTCCACTTCACAAAGACTTAACTGGTCGGGAGTCACCAACAGGATGCTAGCAAAATAGTTACAGTAAGTTCACTTCGGTTTGGGCCGGGCTGTGGCACAGCTGGCTAGTAACCAGCTGCTATAAATCACTACTGACCGAGAGGTCATGAGTTCGAAGCCCGGGTCGGGTTAAGCCTCCAACCATTAAAAAAAAATAGCCCCGGCTTGCTGTTGACCTATGTAGCCCCGAAAGACAGTTGCATCTGTCAAGTAGGGAAAATTTAGGTACGCTTTATGCGGGAGGCTAATTTAACTAATTTACAACACCGTAAAACTGCCAGCAAAACATGAGGAAAAGAAGGAAAAGAGGAAGAACAGCCACCAGTGGACGGTGAAGCAACAGCTCCCCCTGTGGCCGGAATCATGAAGCTGGAAAGATGTTAAATGCCTCGGTGTCTGTCTAAACTGAATGTTGTTTGTCTGTTGGCATTGAATGTTTGCCATATATGTGTTTATTGTAATCCGCCCTGAGTCCCCTTCGGGGTGAGAAAGAAGGGCGGGATATAAATACTGTAAATAAATAAATAAATAAATAAATTTGCTATGTCCGCATTCCCCGGGGGTCACTATGCCTGCTTCACATGCCGCAACTCTCTTTCTAAGTACTTAACTGGACATTGAAGGGATTGCAATGCTAGCCATTTGGGGAGAGAAGTAAAATCTTTTTGGGGGGGAATTCTTTCATTTTCGCACCCCCCCCCCCCCACACCTCCAGTTGAATGTGCAAGAGCTTTGAATGATGCTGGAAGCTGGAGCGGAGAGTGCCCAGGGAAAGATAGGTTGCAGGTTGCCCTCTCTGATGGGAAGATGGAACATTTCAGAAATAGCACCCCTCACAGCAATCTGCTTCCTGTCCCTTTGGGAGTCGGTAATGTTTTGAAACGAGAGACATCCAGGATCTCCTCTGGGGCCATGTGGCTCTCAGGCAACAGCTGCCCCTTAGATTTCGTATTCCGGGACTGAGTTTGTCACTGGTGCTGGTTCAAACACTAGTCTGTAACCAGGCCAGGGCTGTGTAGTGAAAATGGGCAGACTGGTGAGGAGTGAGTGGGAAAATGCAAATCGGGACCGAGACGCCGTGTAGAGGTTAGCAAAAGCAGCGAAGCTTGGCTAATACTGTTTCATGCTCCCTCACTTTCCTGTGAGGTAAGACATTCTATGAACAGCCTCTTACAAGGTCAGTCCTCTTTGTAGAGAAAGTGCGAGAGACTTGTCAGGTTTGGGTAAGATCTGTTTATCCTGTGGAGAGAAGAGGAACGCTCACGCAGATCGGCTGTCCACACCATGGGTGCCATTCCAGTTTGGAAGTCAACCACGGGTCCTCCGATGCCTCTTCCTCATCCTGACTCTGTCTGTCAATCATCCTTAGCTACACCTACTCCCCACCCTGGCTTTCTCCACCCTTCTTAGCTTCCATTACTATTAAATATGAAAATCAAAGAATATTCCAGCCACAATGGTGAGCATATGGCTGGGGTGGGAGATTATGGATGTTGTGGGTTCCGAAAGTAACTTATCTAAGATCAGTTCTGGAGATGAACATTGCTAGGACACATATGTCAGCAATCACCCAAGAGTGCTGACCCCAATACCAGTCTTGATTCAGAGCTCCTTGTAGTTTGGAGTAACCACTGCCAACTCCTCCTTAACTATGTCTATCCCTGAGTGCCTTCCATTCCACAGAATGTCTTGGGCAGCTTTTATGATTTTGATTTCAGAAGAATTTGAGGCGCTGCCAGCTCCAGATAAGGCGGCATTCTCAGCTCCATGGCAAGGGTCAGGATGAAGCCTGTGTTCTGCCACTCTAGTGCCACTTCAGCTCTTAAAATAGACCTCAAGTGGGATGTAAGTGGTGCGTAGACCTTGTCTTGAACCTCAGCAAGAGGCTGCTTTCCATCCACTTGAAGCATCATTGGGAAGGTTGCCACGTCCTCCTCAACCTGAGACCTCTACATTAGCTCTGCATTATCATAGGAAAGTGTCGATTGTGCCAAGGACTTTGAAGGCTGCACTCATTTGCCACCATTGTTTGCATGTTTGTTGGCACTTTTGGGACACTGTTGCCATGTAGGCCCCCTGCAACAAGATACACAAAGTAGGTAACTGTGATCTCCCTTGATAACAACAATGCTGGCGGCCTGTTTCAAAGCAAACAGATGAGCTTTGGGTAAGATTAGAACGGGACTTGGAAAGTTCAATTTTTGTTAAGGGCAACTTGTTACGTTACTTATTACAAAGCTCTCAAAAGTGCTTTATCACCAGTGGCCAACATCTAACAGAGTGGTTCCCAACTGGTGGGCTGCAAGACCCAAAATAAGGGCCGTGAAACATGCGGGGAGAATATGGCTTTCTGTGGGCGAGCAGATGGTGACTACTGGGTGGCATATGTTCTGTATCAGAAACAAGAGCCGATGTGGTCTATCCAATGCAATTTTCTGAATCAGCACCCCAAATAACCAAACCCAATCTAAAGTTGACCATAAACCAATTCGTAACCCTTTTGGTACTAATTTTGGAGAGTGGTGCCTGGTCAAAGTGGTCCCTGGTCAAAAAAAGGTTGGGAACCACTGATCTAGCCAGATCATTGGCAGAGAACAAATCTCCATTGTCTACTAGTGGGTCATGCACCCTGGTGGAAGTGAAAATGTCTGGTTTATTGATTCAGATCCATGAGTTGCCTGCATTCGTGGACCCTCCATGATAGCCAAGCCTACCTTCTTATAAAAGGGAGAACTTCAGGATGCAGCCATGAACCAGCCTTATCATTGCCATGTTGCTCTCGTTCTCCAGGGAGAGAGGACATCCATGCCTGTTTGCTCATTCCAAGGCATTCTTTCAAATGGCTGCATTAGTTTTATTAACCAGAAAGAGCCCCTGTCGTCTCCAGCCTTAAATTAAGTTAGTTTCCAAGCAGGGAGGGGAGTCGCCTGCTCTAACACAACGTTGGCTTGGAGCCGCTTGCCAGCTCCATTCCTCTCTCTAGAATGACGGAGTGCTTCGCGGATACTATTGATCAAGCAGCAGAGTCTAAGCACTCTCCGTCCCAACGTTTCCAGCTCTCTATCTTCCCACTCAGCTACGGTGGCGTGTCTCTCCTCTATTTGTTGGCCCATTTGGGCTCTGTGGATGGGTGGATCCCATTAGGTGTGGAGCCTTCCATCATCCACATCCACCCCATTCATCCATCAAATACCTCTCAATAAGCTAATAGCTCTAATGTGTGAAGATCGATTTCTGGGGTGAATACAAAGGGCCAATGATTTACACTCTATTTCCTATTGATGAGGCTCAATTGATTTCAAAAAGTACTAAAATATTTACAAGGGTGGTCGGTGGGGAGAAGGGAGGAGAGGGTGTCAGAGAGAGGGTGCTCTCACTGGGGTTTCAAAATAAGACGTACACGACTTGATCTTCTCCCACGAAAATATGGAAACAAAGAAGCAAAGAAGAAGAGGAACCCCAAAACCATCCTGGAGTCATGGGCATAAAATACATCAAAGGTTTGCAGATGTCTTCATCAGGCAGGGATTGTTCTCTCTACCTCTCTATCGAGGATATAAAGTAATGATGTTTTGGTCATGGCATCTACCACAGATGGAAATAATATTAGGAAATGTCCAGAATGTGTTTTTCGAGTGTTGAAAAATTCTCACAATAATAATCCTAGACTGATGAAGATCTTAAAGTGCATCTGCACTGTAGAATTAATGCTGTTTCACACCACTTTAACAGCCATGGCTTATTACTATGGAATCATGGGAATTGGGAACCATTGCCCTAATAAATAGAGTTTAGGGAACAATTCAAGGTAGATTAATGGTTCTGATGCCGTCAAATCTCAGTCCGTGACCAGATCTAGGTTCCACCACTGTCCATAACGGAGCTAAAATTCATAAAGCAGGATTGGAGAACATGTGGCCCTCCAGACATGATTGGACTTTAACTCCCATGGGTCTTCACCGTCGGCTCGTGGCTGATGGGCATTAGAGTCCGACGACATCAGAAAGCATAGCAAAGAACTGGAAGGACAGGAAAGGACCACGGACCACGGCATACTTTGGAGTGTGGGTAAGCACATGGATGGAGATCAAGTCTACAGATAAGGAGGTCGTACTATATGCATGGAAGGAAGACTTGTGCGCCACACTCTGCTCATGCCTACATGCCAACCTAGATCTGTTAAATGAGAAAAAAACACGAACATGTGTATTTCAAGGCAGTGCTCTCACTCTGAGATTCCTCCACTTCAGTCAGAAGATTGGGCAGAAACAACTAGGCTCTGAGGCTGGATCTAGACTGAAATTAACACCAACCTTCACTGTCTTCCAGAAGAAATTAAAGACATGGCTGTTCTGTTGTGCTTTTGAGTAGACAAGTCCGTTATAACCTGGTCCATATCTACATTGAAACTTGCTCTGTTTACTTTTTAGTTTGATTCCCGTTCAGATTTATCTTCCCTACCTCTTGTATCTATTTGATGTATGTCGTATTTGTAATAGACACTCCCTACATCAGTTTTGATTATCGCCCAGATGTTATCTTACATTGGACCTTAATGCCTGGATGACTATTTAACATTTTAACTATGCCGATTTTAACTATGACTTGTTTAAATCTATATATTTATAAAAGGGTAATGAAATTTCGGCCTAGGACAAAACAACAAAATTACACACCCCAGAAACACTAAACTTGGCAGCACAACCCCTCATCCATGCCTCTACGTTCATACAACAAAAAGAAAAGAAAAATAAAGTCCTAATTAGAGGGAGAGGAATAATTGTTTTTATCCAATTGCTGCCACTTAGAAGGCTAAGCTCCACCCACTTGGTCTTCTAGCAACCCACTCAGCCCAGGGGACTGGCAGAGTTAGGCCTCACTTAGACCTCTTCCACACTGCATATAAAATACAGGTTATCAGATTTGAACTGGATTACAGTATATGGCAGTGTAGACTCAAGGCCCTTCCACACAGCTATATAACCCATTTATAATCTTAGATTATCTGCTTTGAACTGCATTATCTTGACTCCACACTGCCATATAATCCACTTCAGTGTGCATTTTATACAGCTGTGTAGAAGGGGCCTCATATAATCCAGTTCTAAGAAGATTATATAAGATTATAAATATAATATGTAATAATTACTGTGATATAATAATACAGAACAATATAATCTCTAAAATCAGGACAGTAAATAAAGAGCGACACTCTGAAAGCATAAGCCACAGCAACGCGTGGCCGGGCAAAGCTAGTTGTTTCTAAATTGTGTTGTCTGATGTCTAAATTGTTATTTTATGATATTATGTGATTATATTGGGCCTGGTCTAGACCATGTAATGCTGTTTAACTGGTGTAGATCCAGCCTAAAACTCCAGGCTGAGATCGGCAAATCTCAGCATGCTTCGAGGTGGCCTTTCATGGGCCAATCTTCCCATATTGTTAACGTTCACAGTCTGGAAAGGAGACTTCCCAGGAAAGCCAGGCTGATGTTCTCTTCCAGGATTGCTACAGAAAACGGGGAAAGCAGTGCGAACCCAAGAGACGGCTGAACCAGCAGAACGCTTGTGCCGCAAAGGGCTCTTCCAGACTGCTCGCCTCCGATTCCCACCAAAGGCTTTTTCTTTGCCTGCCTCCCTCGCCGTGGTTTTGCAAGGTGTAATTAATCTTTATTAACGACTAACGATTAACATCTTTATTAACGACTTAGATGAAGGGTTAGAAGGCACGATCATCAAGTTTGCAGACGACACAAAACTGGGAGGGATAGCTAACACTCCAGAAGACAGGAGCAGAATTCAAAACGATCTTGACAGACTAGAGAGATGGGCCGAAACTAACAAAATGAAGTTCAACAGGGACAAATGCAAGATACTTCACTTCGGCAGAAATAATGGAATGCAAAGATACAGAATGGGGGACGATGCCTGGCTTGACAGCAGTGTGTGCGAAAAAGACCTTGGAGTCCTCGTGGACAACAAGTTAAACATGAGCCAACAATGTGATGCGGCTGCTAAAAAAGCCAATGGGATTCTGGCCTGCATCAATAGGGGAATAGCGTCTAGATCCAGGGAAGTCCTGCTCCCCATGCTCTATTCTGCCTTGGTCAGACCACACCTGGAATCACACTGGGTCCAATTTTGGGCACCGCAATTGAAGGGAGATGTTGACAAGCTGGAAAGCGTCCAGAGGAGGGCGACTAAAATGATTAAGGGTCTGGAGAACAAGCCCTATGAGGAGCGGCTTAAAGAGCTGGGCATGTTTAGCCTGCAGAAGAGAAGGCTGAGAGGAGACATGATAGCCATGTACAAATACGTGAAGGGAAGTCATAGGGAAGAGGGAGCAAGCTTGTTTTCTGCTGCCCTGCAGACTAGGACGCAAGGGAACAATGGCTTCAAACTACAGGAAAGGAGATTCCACCTGAACATCAGGAAGAACTTCCTCACTGTGAGGAGGGCTGTTCGACAGTGGAACTCTCTCCCCGGGGCCGTGGTGGAGGCTCCTTCCTTGGAGGCTTTTAAGCAGAGGCTGGATGGCCATCTGTCGGGGGTGCTTTGAATGCGATTTCCTGCTTCTTAGCGGGGGGTTGGACTAGATGGCCCATGAGGTCTCTTCCAACTCTACTATTCTATGATTCTATGATTAATGAGCGCATGCAAAGTGCTTTGATCTCGGGAGTTGTCATTTAAAAAAATTGCAAAGGATGATGAGAGAATAATGGCATCGGTGGCAAGGTATGAATAAATATGGAGTCCCGACCCGTTCCCTTTTCGACTTGCAAATGTACCAGAGGAAGAAGGAAAAGAGAGGCGTAAAAAGGAACTTCCAATCTTCTCCGGAGCCGGGGCACGCTCACCTGATGAAAGGGCCCACTTACATCCAGGGCTGGGAGCCATTCATAAAAGGCACCGTGAAGGATTGGCTTTCACAAACTTTGCCTTAATGATTCTGCGCTCTATTGATCGGCGGGGGGAAACAATAAAAATTGACACCAGAATAAACTTGGAAGGACTGCTCTCACTCAGCAGAACTGGGATCAATTGGAATCGACCAGGATGGTCAGGGACGGCGAAGGAGGGAGCAGGGGAAGCAGAGCTCCATTAGCTAGTCCTGGCCTCAGCCAGTTCTTTTTCTCCACTCCAAACGCATCCAAGGACCGCTTGCATTTGGTGGCGGAGCCGTACACGAATCCGAATTCAGGAACTAAGAGTACGGGGGACACCCATATCCAGATAATAACAAACTCTTGGAACTCTATGGTTAAACCGCTGAGCCGCTGAACTTGCTGACTGAAAGGTTGGCGGTTCAGGGAGTGGTGTGAGCTCCTGCTGTTAGCTCCAGCTTCTGCCAACCTAGCAGTTCCAAAACATGCCAATGTGAGTAGATCAATAGGTACCGCTTTGGCGGGAAGGTAATGAACTCATGCTTGGCCACATGACCTAGGAGGTGTCTATGGACAACACCAGCTCCTTGGCTTAGCACCAACCCCCAGAGTGGGACACGACTAGATTCAATGTCAGGAAAACCTTTACTATGGAAATGAAAGTTCTTGGACTTGGATAATAGCGAACCCAAATGAAATGAAGGACTTCTGGCCCAAGAATGACATCCAGAGTTGCACTGGAAGAACTAGAAAATGCTTTGAGAGGACACATGTTGGACTTTTCCTGTAGTTTCACAAGGTCTTTCACCTTCTCTGCTAGTTGGGGGCCCGCGGTGGTGCAACAGGTTAAACTGCTGAGCTGGCAAACCTGTCAACTGGAAGGTTGGTAGTTCGAAAACGTGGGATGGGGTGAGCTCCCACTGTTAGCCCCAGCTTCTGCCAACCTAGCAGTTGGAAAACATGCAAATGTGAGTAGATCAATAGGTACTGCTTCGGCAGGAAGGTAACGGCGCTCCATGGCCATGGCTATATGACCTAGGAGGTGTCTATGGACAACACCGGCTCTTTGGCTTTGAAACTGAGATGAGCACCACCTCTCAAAGCCGGAAGGAGAAGCCTTTCCCTTTATCTGTGTTATGGTTGTTTCCAAACATTAAATGTTTGCCTTTGTTTTTGTGTATGTAGGAATTCACCCCGAGTCCTCTCGGGGAGATATGGCGGAATACATATCTATTATTATTATTATTATTATTAGGATACATAAGCACATTGACATTGAAGAAGATGAAAATAATAATAATAATGATTTAATCAGAGTTGAACAGTCATATCTTAAATTACAGTTTGATGTAAAGATTCAAAAACATTTAAACTACTGATGCCTCAATTAATGTAATTATATTAGTATCTCGGCTTATACTGGAGTCAATGTTTTCCCAGTTTTTTTGTGGTAAAATTAGGTACCTTGGCTTATATTTGGGTCGGCTTATACTCGAGTATATACGGTATTCTGCCTAAAATATACATTAAGAAAAGAAGCTCCTGAAAGTCAGCCGCAGGCAAGCTTGATGTTAAACAAACCTGAGAATGCTTTTAAATGAAGTGACTTCCAATGCACAGAAGCTGAGTAAAAGCTGATCCAGGCAAACCAATAAAGCCAACAATCGAATCGCTTACCGCACAAGGTAGAATGGCCAGAGAAGAGATTTATAGGGGCTGAAGCTCCACTTTGGCAAAAGGCATTCGACTAGCGTAAAGCGGCCAAGGTGCATTGGAGAGAGCTGTGCACAAACACGGTGCTTCCCGGGCATCATGCGCTCTCTCTTGGGGATGGCCGAGAATATTTGATCACACTTTTCATAAGGATCCAAAATGTCTTTATAGAGTGTCGGGAAACCCTTCAGGAGGCAACCACAAGCTATGGAAAACCACGGTGATTCGAGACTTATTCTGTGCAAAACGGGGCATTGTTTTGCACAGAAAACAGAAATATGGTTTTTTTTTTCTGTTCAGAAATTCTGTTCTTGGAGCAGAAGTATCATTTTCGGTGCAGGAATGCAATTCCATGTGTGTATCCTATGCAAAACACATACACTTTGCACAGAATCAGTCTTGAATTTTGAAAAAATTATGCAAAAACAGGTGTTTTGAAAGACATGGAAAGAAAACTGCTAACTCAGCTGCGGAATAATAATAATAATAGTAATAATAATAATAATAATAATAATAATAATAATAATAATAATAATCCCAGATCCCAGTAGGGTGGCCTTTTGCAATCGGCAGATCGTGATTTTGTCAATGTCTATTTTTTCAGCCGGCATTTGGAAACAATAGACATTGACAGAATCACGATCTGCCAACTGCAAAAGGCCACCCTACTGGGATCTGCACACATCATCTGAAAATACATCACACAGTCATAGACGCTTGGAAAGAGTTCGACTTGTGATTTTGTGAAACGAAATCCAGCATGTCTATCTTGTTTGCTGTGTCATAATAATAATAATAATAATAATAATAATAATAATAATAATAATAATAATAATATTCATTGACACCTTCAAGTACGAAATCAGCAAAGACAACAGCTCTAACATCTCCTTCTTTCTCTCCGTCAATTGTTTTTCAAAAGTTTCCAGCATTTATTACTTTGGCCCCATTTACACTGCTATCACTTTAAATGCTCAATGTAGTCTCATATAATGCAGTTCAATACAGTTAAATTGCATCATATGAGTCTACATTGACTATATGGAGCAATGGGTTAAACCCTTGTGCTGCTGAACTGCTGAAGGTTGGCAGTTCAAATCTGTAAGACGGAGTGAGCTCCCACTGTTAGCCCTAGCTCCAGCCAACCTAGCAGTTCGAAAACATGCAAATGCAGTTCGAAAACATTTCCGCTTCGGCGGAAAAAAAGCAAAAAGATACTCCAAGCAGTCTTGCCAGCCACACGACCAGGAGGTGTCTACGGACAACGCAGGCTCCTCATCTTGGAAATGGAGAAGAGCACCGCCTCCAGAACTGGAAATGAAAGGAAAAGCCTTTGCCTTTGTGTATTTGTGTTTCATTGTATTTTCATTTGTAACAAGGCATTGAATGTTTGCATGTGTTTGTTTGTTTGATTATACAAATGAAGCACCAAAACATCATGTTAGACAACAAATTTGGCAGAAAAAGTAGTTTAATACACAGTAATCCTATGTAGTAATTACTGTATTTATTAATTTAGCACCAAAATATCACGATACATTGAAAACATTGACTACAAAAATGTGTTGGATAATCCAGAACGTTGGATAAGCGAGTGTTGGATAAGTGATGTTTTTATTGGATAACTGTTTTATTGCTGTGTTTTGATATTTGATTGTTTTATCGGGCCAGGCCCCATGTAAGCCGCCCCGAGTCCCTTCGGGGAGATGGGGCGGGGTATAAAAATAAAGTAGTTATTATTATTATTATTATTATTATTATTATTATTATTATTACTGTAGTATTTTATTACCAGTATTGTTCAATGCTAATATAATATTGTATGTAAATTTAATTTGTAAGCCACTCTGAGTCCCCTTCGGGGTGAGAAGGGTGGCATATAAATGTAGCAAATAAATAATAATAATAATAAATTATAATTATTATAAGATTATAATTATAATAAGAGATTATAATTATTATAAGATTATAATTATAATAAGAGATTATTATTATTATTATTGACACAACGACGTTGTATGACACAGCAAACAAGATAGACATGCTGGATTTCATATCACAAAATCACAAGTCGAACACTTCCCAAGTGTCTAGGACTCTGTGATGTATTTTCGGATGATGCGTGCAGATCCCAGCAGGGTGGCCTTTTGCAGTTGGCAGATAGTGATTTTGTCAATGTCTATTGTTTCCAAATGCCAGCTGAGATCTTTTGGCACGGCACCCAGTGTGCCCATCACCACCAGGACCACCTGCACTGGTTTCTGCCAGAGTCTTTGAAGTTCAATCTTGAGGTCCTGATAGCGGCTGAGTTTTTCCTGTTGTTTTTCATCAATGCGACTGTCACCTGGGATGGCAACATCAATGATCCAAACCTTGTTCTTTTCCACAACTGTGATGTCTGGTGTGTTGTGTTCCAGGACTTTGTCATTCTGGATTCGGAAGTCCCACAGTATCTTTGCGTATTCATTTTCCACGACCTTTGCTGGTTTGTGATCCCACCAGTTCTATTATTATTATTATTATTATTATTATTATTATTATTATTATTATTATTATTATTATTCAGCTCGGGGTCTACTAACACTAGTGTTCTTTCATGTTTTCAAGTTATTTCCAACCTATGGGAACCCAAAGGAGAACCTCTCACAGGGTTTTCTGGGCAACATTTTTTCCGAAGGGGGTTGCTTTTCTCTTCCTCCGAGGCTGAGAGAGTATGACTTAGCCAAGGGCGCCCGGTAGGTTCCATGATTGAGTAGGCATTCGAACCCTGGTCTCCACGATGATCGTCCAATCCTCAAACAGCTCTACCAGGCTGGATTTGCGTACATTTCCGAGCCATTGCCAGCAGTTGAGAGAGCCTTTTCGGTTCCTCTTCAGCTAGATGTGGCACTTTTCAGTGCATTATGTTTTGCTTGATGCAAAGCCTCTTTTGTGCGCAAGGCCACGGAGGTGGAGGGCTGGCTTTTCATACCACCACACTCTCTTTGAGATCTTCCACTTTCTCCCTTTTTCTGGGTCCTCTTCAGAGCTCTTTATTATTTTCCATCTCTGTACCGTCAGCCTAGGAGCATTATGCTGGAGTGCCTCGAAATTTTATAAAAAGCTTTGCTCTCCAGCCGCAGCACTTGACTTGCACGTTTTCCAATACTCGCTGCCTTTGCCCATTTCTGTCCATTTGTCTTCCCCACTTCTCTTTTATTTATTTTTTGTATAGTCAACAAAAGTGAAGTTGTCCAGTGCTATAGGGATGCATTTCAAACCGTTTGGTGATGTGCTATTATTATTATTATTATTATTATTATTATTATTATTATTATTATTATTATTAATAATAACAACAACAACAACAACAACAACAACAACAACAACAACATACCATATGTACTCGAGTATAAGCCAACCCAAGGCATCAGTAGGTTAAATGTTTTTGAATATTTACATAAAGCTCTAATTTAAGATAAGACTGTCCAACTCTGATCAAATCATTATTCTCATCTTCTTCAATGTAAATGTGCTTATGTATCCTTTTAATAATAATAGAGTAAAATAATACATGTAATAATAAATAGAGTAAAATAATAAATGCAATAATAATAATATCAGAGTGAAATAATAAATGTATAAATAATAATAATAAAAATAGAGTAAAATAAATGTAATAGTAGCAACAGTAATAGAGAAAAATAATAAATGTAATGATACCAATAATAATAGAGAAGAATATTAAATGTACCATATATTCTCGAGTATAAGCTGACCCAAATCTAAGCCAACCAGGACCCTCACCCGAGTATAAGCCGAGGCGGGCTTTTACAGTCTTAAAAAAGGGGCTGAAAAACTAGGCTTATACTCGAGTATATACAGTATATCCAAAAGCAAGTTGTGCAAGTAGATGTTATACATGAGCATAAGTACTGGCATTCGGATCTCTGCTGCATTCCCTTGGCACATTGATATTTCAGATGGAGAAGGGGCCATAAATTTGCTGATGTGCGACAGATTGATAATAAACACTGCTTTTAACCGCTCTGGGTTTAGCTCACCATGCATCCATTATCATTGGCAACAGAAGTATGTGTCAGCGGGTGTGTGTGTGTGTTGAAGTCAGGCTGGCCTTTTCATTTTCGTCTTTAAGTCACTTTTCGAGAACACCTTTCTCTCTTTCTTTCGTGACGTGGAAGCCTTGGGCTTCTTTGAATTGCAGCCCTACTTCGCTGTTCCCCATTGCAGCCTATCTAAAGCTCCTCATTGTAGCTCTACTATGCTCTTTCTCATTTTAATAATAATAATAATAATAATAATAATAATAATAATAATAATAATAATAATAATAAAACTTTATTTATACCCCGCCACCATCTCCCCAACGGGGACTCGATTTTAAACCTATTTCAAGTTCATCGTGGTGAGCTGACATTGCCGTTCCTCATTGTAGCTCGACTTTGTTGTTCCTCGTTGCAATTTATTTAAAGTTTTCTAGACATTGTCCAAAATTATTATTATTATTATTATTATTATTATTATTATTATTATTATTATTATTATCATGACACAGCAAACAAGATAGATATGCTGGATTTCGTATCACAAAATCACAAGTCAAATACTTCCCAAGTGTCTAGGACTGTATTATTATTATTATTATTATTATTATTATTATTTTCTCATTTTAAACTTATTTCAAGTTCATCGTGGTGAGCTGACATTGCCGTTCCTCATTGTAGCTCGACTTTGTTGTTCCTCATTGCAATTTATTTAAAGTTTTCTAGACATTGTCCAAAATTATTATTATTATTATTATTATTATTATTATTATTATTATTATCATGACACAGCAAACAAGATAGATATGCTGGATTTCGTATCACAAAATCACAAGTCGAATACTTCCCAAGTGTCTAGGACTGTATTATTATTATTATTATTATTATTATTATTATTATTATTATTATTATTATTATTAATACCCC
This sequence comes from Anolis carolinensis, assembly GCF_035594765.1. Classification (NCBI taxonomy): domain Eukaryota; kingdom Metazoa; phylum Chordata; class Lepidosauria; order Squamata; family Anolidae; genus Anolis; species Anolis carolinensis. Next base: position 7,959,341 of record NC_085847.1, read on the forward strand.
ACTTTATCTCTCCCAAAGGAAACTCAAAGTGGCGTAACAGTTTAAAATACACAAATATGCAAACATTGAAACAGAATTAAATATGAAACCGTATTTTAAAGATTCACAGTTAAAATCCATTAAAACATAGTGAAGTTTAAAATGTCTCCATCACATGACCCAAGACCCAGAAAAGCAACCACCAACTATTGGCTCAAATCCGATTCATTAGAAATGTTGGCATAAATAGAGTTGATTTGTCAAATCAGTGATGGAATCCATAGCTGGACTTTTGGATCTAAGGAATCTAATGCAGTAATCTACTCCAGATTGGAGGTTTTTTTGTGAGAAAAAGTAAACAACACATTTAAAACAGGTAAAACACATTGCCATAACGTACATACAATAAAATGCACATATTAAAAACACACACAAATATGGTGTCTATTTTTATTTTTGAAATTTACCACCCTCGGCTTATACTGGAGTCAATGTTTTCCCGTTTTTTTTGTGGTAAAATTAGGTGCCCCGGCTTATTTTCGGGTCCGCTAATAATAATAGTAATAATAATAATAATAATAATAATAATAATAATAATAATAATAGTTATTTTATTTTTATACCCTGCCCCATCTCCCCGAAGAGACTCGGGGCGGCTTACATGGGCCCAAGCCCAGTCATCAACAATATAAAAACAAAGCAATAAAACTGATCAAACAACAATAAAAGCAAGTCATAAAAAGAAAAAAAAATCACATACAAAATATAATGATAAAATCTTGGATTGGATCCAGAGGAACTGGGCCAAAAGTGCTAGTTGTCGATATCAATTATACTCGAGTATATACAGTAATTGTGGATGACTATCCCTCCTAGGTAGTATTAATGGCAGGTTGGTGATGGAGAGGGTTCAAGGACAACATTGGAGGGAATTTTGTGTTGTTTTTAATTTATCTTATATTTCAGAATTCATTCTATCACTGTTCAGGAACACCTTCATTTCAAATATGAAGTCCAAAACCGTAATGACAGTTTCATATCTGGTGTTGGGTTCCCATAGGGTTTGATCCTGGGCCCAGTGCTCTTCAACATCTTCATCGATGACTTTGACGATGGCTTAGAAATGATAGATGTCACCACATTGGGAAGACATGTTATTGGGTGCCATGTGTCATCCAACAGACACATCTTTGCGAGCAACTTCCCACCTCAAATCCATTTTTGAGTGCTATTTCTAGCCTTGGTTGGTCAAGGCAGCTGCAATGTTCAGAGAGCATCTATGCTTTGCTCTCTCATATTGGTGCAAAGCTGGGAAATTAAGGACATCCGGACTCAAATGGAAACCAGACCGATTTCAGCCTGATCCCTGGTTCAAAAGGAGGGCAAGGCTTGCTTCCGTCGGTCATTCCCTCCTCCTCTTTCTCCTTTTCTTCCTCCGTCTTATGGACAAAATGGAGAGCCCCGAACTTCCGTCCTCCTTCCCCTTCTTGTGGGAAAGCAGGCTTGCTGGCCCTCCCTCCTCCATCCCTCCAGACCGACTTCATAAACATTAGCTTTCAAGCCGCTCTCCCCCAGAGGACATATCATAAACATCATGTTAAATATTTAGAGCAGGAAACCACCTCACTTCTCTGGATACATAAAAGCTGTCTTGGGAGGGTGCATTTTCTCGTTTGTATTTTTGGTTTCCTCCTCTCGTTCCAGGACTGTCAGTCTCTTTGCACAGTGGTTGTTAAACAGATAACCGTTGTGGGTGTTGGTGAAGCCACTGGAGGGGACAGAGGGGTGGACTGCTGTCTCGAAGCATCTGCTCTTATGGGGATTCAGCATGACAAATATGGAAACTACCCTTCAGCTGGAGGGGCTGAGTATCCGCATTGTGATGGGCAATGTTGGAAACAGCCTTCAATTGGTCTGCCTCGCCCAATGATGTCTCCTCCAATGGAGAGACGTTCTCCAAGATCACTGGAGGTTGAACCCGAGCCTTCATGTCTATTGGGAAATCCTCTACCACCCAACTGGGGTCCCATCCCACATATTATTTTAGAGTCATAGAATAATCGTGTTGGAAAGGCCCTATGGGTCATTGAGTCCATGTGCCTCTTCCACATTTGACTGGAGCATCTCCAGGAGGTAGCTCTCTACCCTCTTTTTGAAGACATCTCTTGGCAATTGGTTCCATTGCCCAATAGTTCTTACTGTCAAGACATTCCTTTCCAATCAAAATCTGCTCTCCTTGAACTTGAATCCATTACAACTGGACCTATCATCTGGAACAGCGGAGAACAGCTTCCTCCCTCCTCCCTAGGACAACCTTTGAGATATTTGAAGAGTACAGTCGTGTCATCCCTTAGTCTTCTATTCACCATTCTGGACATGCTCATGCCTCCAATGTTCCTTGTATGTTGTTCTCCATGCCTCTTGTCATCCTTGTTGCCCTTCTCTGAAGCTACTTCAGGTCTCTATATCCTTTCTGTAAGAAGGTGTCCAGAAGTGAATGCAACATTTCAGACAAACTTGTGTCAGACATCCAAAGATCGGAAACTTTTTTTAAATCCAGAATTACAGAATCCATCTTGTATAGTATTCGAATGCACAATTGAAGCATCTTAGTTCAAGTCATGCCCTCAGATACTCTTGCTTGGCCTCCTTCGGAAATTTGAAGTCAACCAGCACCTCCCTTCATCCTCTTTTCTGGAAAGAATACATACTCAGTGCTATCAAACATTCCCCATTGCATTTGAGTTCCAGTATCCTCACTTTGTCTTCTGGGCATTCTGAAGTTGTCAATGACTTTCTGAAAAATCACAACTTGTTGGACTTTTCATCTAAGAAAGGATTTCTGGGCCCATCATCATTTGGGTTGGGAAAGACTAAGAATTGTTTTGTGCTTCTCTCACAGTACTCAAACACTTCCAAGTACCATTTTACAACATAAAGATTATGGAGGGCCGTATTGGTCTGGGAAGGAAGTGAGCGAGTGGGTTTTGGCCCCTTCAAGGAGGCGTCTTGAACCTCTGTGTTGATCTCTCAAGCCTCAGCAGCCAGTTGTATGGAGCAACAATGTGCTTAGTTTGGGAAAGGCCTATTCTTCACAACAAGCCAACTCTTGAAAACCTTAACGCACTCCCTTAAATGCTCCAAGCCAGTCAATTAAGTGATGATAAAGCATCCACCGAGTCCCCGCAGAAGCCAAAAATTAAAAGGGAGTCTCCTCAATGGATGGCCACTCCACTCTAGAGACTCCCCCAATCTCGGCAGGGTTTACAAAATGGTTTTTGAGAACGTGGCCAGATATAGCATGAGCTGAGCTGGCCGGAGCTCGAGGAAACTCTTCAATTATACATGGGCACAAATAAACAGCCAGTGATTTGCTGGGAATTATGAGATGTAAATAATTGAGCAGGAGGGAGCTGGATCCAAAGGTGCCCTGCTCTCCTGCCGATTGGCCTTAATGCATTTTCTTGATGTAACTCCCTACTTGCCTGCACAATACCGTCGGGAGATGGAGGATAATAACCCTTTAAGAAGATGCTGATCGGTGAGCACATAGCGCTATATATACATGAATATCCATCTTCTTTCCCTTGGTGGCTATGAAACGGGCTGGAGGAGAGAGCTCTTTGCCCCTGGACGCCCATCCAAAGAGACCTTCCTTCGATCCGCCAGGGTGACGAGGCACAGACAAACATTCAGGGTCAGCTCATTTTTGTGAAGAATTGACTGGCATTCGTAAATGTCTTTGAAAGAAGGATGGAAAGAGTGTCTTTGAATCAACTATGGGAGAAACCAAAGACTGAGAGATGCATCATTCTAGGTAGATGGCTTTGAATGTTTCCCTCTTAAACATCAGTCCCTGTGTTTGTGAGGCTGAATTATTGTTGGATCCTTTTCGGGGGGGGGGGGGGAGAGGTCTCCATCTTTATCATTTCATATGGAAGACATATACCTTCCTATACTGAGAAGAGCTATTTGAAAGCTCCAGAATGATCCCAGTGCTTTTGAGGTGTGGACTACTGGATTGGGTTGAATCTGGTCCAATCCTGTGTCCATCTCCTAGTACTCTGTTGTGACCTATCAGAAGCGACGTTGTCAGAAAAGGACGTGTTTTTGAGTGATGAAACAGTGGTGGCCCCAATGTGTTGTCAACCCAGCCACCATCTGGAGACATAATAATAATAATAATAATAATAATAATAATAATAATAATAATAATAATAATAATCAGAAACTCCTCAAAGCACAGCAGACAAAAAGCCAGTACAAGAAAACCGCACTACAAACTAGAGCTGACAGCTGGTACAACAAAACATTGCATGGAAAGTTCTTTGACAAAATTGAAGGAAAAGCTGGTAAGGAGAAGACCTGGCTCTGGCTCACAAATGGGACCCTGAAGAAGGAGACAGAAGGCCTGATCCTTGCAGCCCAGGAACAAGCCATCAGGACAAAGGTAATTAAGGCCAAGATCGAAAAATCAGCTGATGACCCAAAATGCAGACTGTGCAAGGAAGCTGATGGAACCACGGATCATATCTTCAGCTGCTGTAAGAAAATCGCACAGACAGACTACAAACAGAGGCACAACTATGTGGCCCAAATGATTAATTGAAACTTATGTCTCAAGTACCACCTCCCAGCAGTAAAGAACTGGTGGGATCACAAACCTGCAGAAGTATTGGGAAATGAGCACGCAAAGATACTGTGGGACTTCCGAATCCAGACTGACAAAGTTCTGGAACACAACACACCAGGCATCACATTTGTGGAAAAGAAAAAGGTTTGGATCATTGATGTTGCCATCCCTGGTGACAGCCCAATTGATGAAAAACAACAGGAAAAACTCAGGACCTCAAGACTGAACTTCAAAGACTCTGGCAGAAACCAGTGCAGGTGGTCCCGGTGGTGATCGGCACATTGGGTGCCATGCCGAAAGATCTCAGCCGGCATTTGGAAACAATAGACATTGACAAAATTACGATCTGCCAACTGCAAAAGGCCACCCGACTGGGATCTGCATGTATCATCCAAAAATACATCACACAGTCCTAGACACTTGGGAAGTGTTCGACTTGTGATTTTGTGAAACGAAATCCAGCATGTCTATCTTGTTTGCTGTGTCATGCAACATCGGTGTGTCAATAATAATGATAATGATAATGATAATGATAATAATAATAATAATAATAATAATAATAATAATAATAATAATAATCCAAAGATGTTCCCATGCTGCATCTAGGGAACCTTTGGAGCACAGTACTCCTGATTATTTCAGTAAATGTAGTTGTCAACCCATCCGTCACCTGGAGACCAATAATAATATTACTTCAAAGATGTTCCCGTGCTGCATCCAAGGCACCTTCAGATTATTTTGATAAATGTAGATGCAAACCTAGTCTCTTATATCCCATACTATAGGGCCTTCCTTATTTATGGCTTTTCTATTCAGGGAGACTATTAAGGCCAAGTGCTGATGCCTCTGGGTGTTGTATCTTTCGGTATCATTAGTTGTTTCCATTTAATTCCTTGTTGGTTTTATGGGTTATGGTGGCATTTTTAGGATTTCATGTGTTGCCGCTTGACACTGAGGTATGTCAATTGGAACGTTGTTAGGCTGAAGTAGTGGGTCATCAATCCGTCAGTCCTCAAATGTCACATCCCATATGACCTTTTCCCTCTCTATTCATGGGATACAATCCTGCAACAGAATTATTTCCATGCTGAAATAATAATAGTAATTCTGCACACTTGCGAAGCAATAAAATCCCTCCGATCCAATGGGTATTCCTTCTGAGTAAACACGAGTAGGAGTGCATTTGCAATACACCAACTATCATTATTCCTAATTTTTTTGTCCAATTTCATATAGATATTGTTTTTAGGAGCAGCCGAGAGCTTCATGTGGCACAGACATGTCTGTCGCAGTTTTCCATGGAGAGAAGAAGCCTGCTCTTGTGAATTTTTTTTATGGGTGTAATAAGCAAGTGAAATCAAAAACAAAAATGGGTTGGGCGGCCACAAGAAGCGAGGGGAAATTTCCTCTCGGTCTAATGAGGTGGCTGGAGAGAGGAAGAGACTTGGAGTTGGCAGCGTCGGGGAGGCCAGCATCAAGGACACGATGGGTTGATGAAGTCTGAGTAGATGCCACAGCTCGTAGCTTTTAAGTTCCGAGTAAACACTGCAAAGGGACATGGAACCCGGGCAACGTATGCAGATTTTGCTCCATTACATCGCCGAGCTGTTTGCTCTCTTTTCACTCCCAGCGATGGGAGACGCCAAAGCTGTTAAAGATCAAGTGTGCACAATGGGAATCCTATGAGCTGAGGGAATGGCCCGGATTCAAGGATCTGTCCGGAGAAATGAGCAAGAAGGGAGCTGTGTGCGTGGAGGAGGCGGCTGAGCAAAGAGAGAGAAAGAGAATGAAAACACAGCACCCATTTCTCCCAGACCTCCTCCTCTCTCTCTCTCCTCCTTCCTTCCTCCATCTTCCTCACTTTTTCCTACATTCAATGGCGTACAACTACTATATCTTTGGATAGAGCACCCACTCTATGTGCCGTCGCGCCTGGGGCTATAATTCTTAGTGAAAGAGGCATGAAAGTGACATCTTTCCCCCAGGGGATTGCTTCTTGCCCTCCTTTAGGAAAACTGGAACTCCCAAGAACCAAACACTGTAGATAATTCAAAACTGGTTTTATTGTTCACAAAAGGTTATCCCTTTAAGGCAATAAGCTGGAAGTTTCAAAGGGGTAAAAGAAAATATACATTATAGTCTTTGGTTGTCTTAAGTCCAAGGAGCTCTGCAGCTGAGAAGCTTTTCCAGATCCCTCTTTCTCAATTGCTGTGAATGCCGGAGCAATCCTCAGCCTTAGTCCAAATGGCCTATGTTTGAAGACACAATCTTCCTCTGGTGCCAAAGAACTGATCTGGAGGCGCTTGAGACTCCCCAACGTCGTCCAGGTTGGCCTGAACATGAAGCATAAGTCTCAAGGGTAAGAACCTTAGAATTGGTGCTGAGAGGTAACTTAATCAAGGGCTTTTAGAGTCAAGTCTCTCTCTCATGTCCATCTGATAGAGAGCTTGATGGTGGAATGAAAAAGGAAACACTGACCCACTCCAGGAAAGGGTGGAGTCAAACAATTGAGCTGAGGGAGCAATATGACTGGTGCAAACAACAATGATTGACAGCTGTAAATAACCAGTCAATCCAACTACATTTACAGGGTAAAAAGGCAAAATCAGGCATGATACAATTCAAATCTTGCAACTTACAGTTCCACATATAGATGGCACCACTCGCACCGTCACACTCTAAAAACAGCTCCATTCCTTTGAACACTGTCCTATGGTGTCTCCTTGTTCCTCAGGACCAAATTGAACACAAGGTTGGCCTTACCGTTTGAGACATCGCAGCAGTTGGCGTGAAGCCCAGGGCTGAAGGAAACCTTGTGACTTGCTTCCCCTTTCAACTCCATTACAACTCCATGACTTCCCGGATCTATGGATGGGTCTCTTTTGTGTAACGTTGCCTGGGGCTAGGGTGTTAGTCCTACTAAACTTGCAAGACTGAAAAGGAGCTCACCCTGAAGATGTTTGAGCGGCTGTCATTTGTACTTCTTTTATTTCTTTATTTAGGTCTTGCAGATTGTAAGGTTGCAGAGGTGATTATTTCAGATTTTATTAATACGTTCTCTCGAGGGACCTCGAGGTCTTCCAGCATCATGGTCAACTTCCACTAGGCATCTCTACTAGGCTTTTTAATGGTGATTCTATGATCAACCTACGATCAATCTATGTGTCTGTGTTGCCTTTCCCTGTTGCATTACCACTGCATTTATAGTTGCAAGGCTTAATGTCCATCAATAACAGCTTTAGGGACAAAATAATAATAATAATAATAATAATAATAATAATAATAATAATAAAATCCAGCATATCTATCTTGTTTGCTGTGTCATAATAAAATAATAATAATAATAATTTTATTTTTGTATGCCGCCTCCATCTCCCCAATGGGGACTTGGAGCGGCTCACATGGGGGCAAGCCCAATACAATCATATAATATCATAAAATCAACAGTTAAGACATCAAAGAATATTTTAAAATAGACATAATTAAAATATTAAACAATCATCCAAGGTGTTAAAAGGTCCAATATAGGACAACAATCTGGGTGACAGTTGTCGAAGAAAATGCATAAGAGTGTGGGTCAACTACAGTTCTCAAAATCGTGGGTCAATCCTCCCAAAACCCCTGCCAATATATAAAGTAGGGTCTCTGTGGCAAATTTGGTCCAGATACACCATTGGCTGGGTTCAGTGCTCTCTGGATGCAGGTGAACTACAACTTCAGGTATTCAAGGTCAATTATCCCTGCCAAATCCCTCCAGTATATGGTCATGGGGGTTCTGTGTGCCAAGTTTGGTCCAGACTCGTCATTTGTGGGGGTCACAGTTATCTCAGGATGCAGGGTGAACTACAACTCCCACCCAGGTGGGTCAGTTTAGGAACATGTATATTGGCATTGCATGTCCTCACACAGAAGGAAAAGATGTCTCTGTAGCATGCTCCTTCCAAAGGAGAACACAAAGATCTCTGAGGAATATTCTCCTTATGTTCACAGCTTCAGTTGGATGATGGTGGTCACAGTGGTGACAACAATTTTGGTTGTTTCATGCAACACACTGAATGTCCATTGTTTCACAAAGACTGCCCTGCCACATGTTGAAAAGAAGGCCAGGAACCCTGTCTGTCATGTACTTGGTGAAAGCAATGCTTCTGCAGGTACCGTTTTGTGAAACTCTATCCCCAGAAACGGGAGGCCTTCCGTGCCATTCTCCGCCTCCGACGGGGTGACGATGAGCACGGGCACGCAACGTGACGCATGCCAAGCAAAGCAGGGAATGAGCAAGTGACACAGAACACCCCAAATGGGTGGCCAGGAGCGACAAGAGCCTCTCCCCTCCTCCCCGATCAGCGTTTGCATGTTTGTGCCTCTGGCTCGGAGGCATCCCCTCTTCCTGCCAACATTGCTGAGCATGATAATGAAGGCGGGGAGAGTGGCCACCACGCAGGCCCATCATTGCAATCAGCCATGGCGAGCGAAAAATGCCCGCTGGGTTCATCAAGCACTCTCCAGCCCAGCCAGCTCCGTACACACCGAGGCACCAATCTCGCCTCCTCGCCGCTTGCTTGTCTTTCCCCTCCACTTTGGCAGCTCCCTCCTGCAAAGCTCCCCTTCTTCCCTTCCGTTCCCGAGTGCCACGGGAATGCCGTCCTAGGCCACATCGGAGCATCCATCTTTGAGCCATTCTGATAGGAAATGCCCAGCAGGCCGAGTCTTTCCTCGAAAAGCAAGGGAAGGTCGGAAGGCATATGGTTGCTGTCCTCGATGCTCTGGGTGACAGGGGTAGCGCCGCTACCTCCTTCCTGGAGAACCAAATGACCACACGCTTCTCTCCCGGGAAATTGGGCATCTCCAGGGCAAAGCCTGCGGTGGAACATCCTCTCTGACCCTGGGACACACACTGGGGCAGATACCACAACAGGCTGCAGGCCTCCTAGTTTCCCAGTTTTCTTGCCTTCAGACTTCTTTGGGGTAAAAGAAAAAAAAATGGAATTAGCGTACTGGTACGCTGTTGAATCCCAGGAAGTGCCTCCCTTTCCCCTGTGACCTTGCATAGTGCATCTTTGAAGGCAACAGTGGGATAGGACGATTTGCAAAAGCCTAGCAATTGATAGCTTTAATAATAATAATAATAATAATAATAATAATAATAATAATAATAATGACAAAGTTCTGGAACACAACACACCAGACCTCACAGTTGTGGAAAAGAACAAGGTTTGGATCATTGATGTTGCCATCCCAGGTGACAGTCGCATTGACAAAAAACAACAGGAAAAACTCAGCCGCTTTCAGGACCTCGAGATTGAACTGCAAAGACTCTGGCAGAAACCAGTGCAGGTGGTCCCGGTGGTGATGGGCACACTGGGTGCTGTGCCAAAAGATCTCAGCCGGCATTTGGAAACAATAGACATTTGCAAAATTACGATCTGCCAACTGCAAAAGGCCACCCGATTGGGATCTGCGCGCATCATCTGAAAATACATCACACAGTCCTAGACACTTGAAGTGTTCAACTTGTGATTTTGTGATATGAAATCCAGCATGTCTATCTTGTTTGCTGTGCCATACAATAATAATAATAATAATAATAATAATAATAATAATAATAATAATAATAATAATTTTATTTTTATACCCCACCTCTATCTCCCCAATAGAGACTCAGGGCGGCTTACATGGGGCCAAGCCCGAATAAAAACAATAACAATATAAAACAGAACAATAGACAAGAGACGTGCACAATTATAAAAATTTAAACATTACCCAATAAAAATAAATGACAAAAACTAATAAAAACATGGATTAAAACAGAGAGGTTGTAAAAATAGACTGAAGTAAAGCTTTGACTTCATCCTGGACCAGTTCAGAGCTCGCTATGTTGACAAGGAGGATTTAGCAGAAGGCTCTCCAAGACTGGGCTTTCAAAGCATGCAGAGACTTCGGCATTAATAGGGAATGATTTTTTAATGCCTTTTACATTTATTTGTGTGTTTTTGTATTTGATATTATTGTATATGTATATTATTGTATTGGTTTTATATCTGTAAGCCACCCCGAGTCCCTCTGGGGAGATGGTGGCAGGGTACAATAATAATAATAATAATAATAATAATAATAATAATAATAATAATAATAATAATTATTATTATTATTATTATTATTATTATTATGCCCTTGGAAATGTAATATCTGCTCCTAAACTGGCTGGAGTGCTTTGACTGTCTTTCCCTGCATGGAAGGAGGTTGGGCGAGATGTCCCTTATGAACCATTTACACTGATCATTGAATGCAGTTCAATGCTAGCTTCAAACAAAGTGATAAATAGTGACAACAGAAGAGATACAACACATATTTGTCTATACAGATGCATATAAGGGACCTTGTATTAGTGGATTTGATTAAAAATGCATCAAATCTGCTAGAATGAAACAATCTGGACACGGTGATCTGCTGATAAGAGCGTGGGTGAGGACCCGCAGCCTGCTGAAATGCACACAGGGCAGCGTCTCTTTGGTTTGTTCTTCATTAGCACCAAGTGCCTCTGTAGCTGACGGGCAAGGCCGCCTGCTCGGTGCAAAGGATGCCCGTGGGTCCTGGCAAATGGCTTTGACAGGGGCAGAGGCGTTCCAAGTGACTTTCTAATTGGACGGCTTCCCTAGATACAAAAAGATGCTCATTTGTTGGTGACACCCCAGCTTCCCATCCCAAAAGTCACTCAAGGACATCAATCTGATGTAAACGAAACTCTACATTCAAAGCACCCACATTAAAACAACCCGTTTGAAAACAAAAGGCTGTAGATTGCAAAATGACCACTGGAATCCTACCCTATCTATCTATCAAGAGTCCTCTTTATATTTTACTAATATGTGTACTGTACCCAGTGTTGCCTAGGTTATGTATTTTGCAATGTTATGCATTAGAAATACAGTAAAGTCTCACTTATCCAAGCCTCGCTTATCCAAGCTTCTGGATTGTCCAAACCATTTTTGTAGTCAATGTTTTCAATATATCGTGATATTTTGGTGCTAAATTCGTAAATACAGTAATTACAACATAATATTACTGCGCATTGAACTACTTTTTCTGTCAAATGTGTTGTATAAAATGATGTTTTGGTGGTTAATTTGTAAAATCATAACCTAATTTGATGTTTAATAGGCTTTTCCTTAATCCCTCCTTATTATCCAAGATATTTGCTTATCCAAGCTTCTGCTGGCCTGTTTAGCTTGGATAAGTGAGACTCTATTCTACTCATTGTCTGCTTTTCAATTTTAGAAAATGCATACCTCTGTAATGGGACCTCTTCTGCAGTCATATAGCTGATGGGTTGCAACTCCCATCAGCTCTAGACTTGATCATGCTAGAGCTCCCATCATTCCCTATCAGGCCTTCTCCCAAACTCCATCAGTATTTTAACTTGGATCATGATGGGCATGTGTTTCCAGTTTGGTCCAGATTCGTCAAGACATGTAGGACACTTTGTGGTTCAAATATACCTACATATAAACATATAAACATACATATACATATAAACATACAGGAGCCCCTGTGGCAAAGTGTGTTAAAGCACTGAACTGCTGAACTTGCGGACCGAAAGGTTCCAGGTTCAAATCCCGGGAGCGGCGTGAGTGGCCGCTGCTAGCTCCAACTTCTGCCAACCTAGTAGTTCGAAAACATGCCAATGTGAGTAGATCAATAGGTACCACTCCGGCAGAAAGGTAACGGCGCTCCATGCAGTCATGCCAGTGGCCACATGACCTTGGAGGTGTCTACGGACAACGCTGGCTCTTCAGCTTAGAAATGGAGATGAGCACCAACCCCCAGAGTTAGACATGACTGGACTTAACGTCAGGGGAAACCTTTACCTTAAACATACATATCCATACTTTGACTTGTATATATATAGATACAGTGAAACCCCATGCTGCCTCTCTTAACTACATTCAAGTAGAATCTACATTATATGTATTCTTCCATTGGGATTACCAACAAGGGGCTAGGAAAAACCCAATATTCCCAAGTTATGCCGCTTTTCTCTGTTTTTCTTTTTCTTGTTTAGAGAGCAGGTAGCTACATTTTTGGAAAAAACAGTCTGGCAAAACTGACCTGCTCACAAATGACAAAACAATGTTAACTATACTTGATGTATCATTGAATTGTTTAGGCCTTTTAACCATTAGCCATTTGATTGAGCATTGTATGCTCGTTTTATCAGATGTGTCTTTTAATCTGAAGATTAGACGGTCTGTTGACTGCAAAGAAAGATCAACTCACTTCAAAAAACAAAGGCTTGGCGAGGCACCGGCCCTGTGGAGGTAAAAGACCTTGTAAACCTACAGCCTCCAGGATCCCATAGCACTGAGCCATGGCAGTTCAAGTGGTGTCAAACGGCATCAGTTCTACAGTGTAGATCAGTGGTTCCCAACCTTTGTTTGACCAGGGACCACTTGACCGGGGACCACTCTCCAACATTAGTACCAAAAGGGTTACAAATCAGTTTTTGGTCAACTTTAGATTTAGTTTGGAGTCCGCCAGCCATATTTTAGTTTTTGTGGACCACTATTTATTTATTTATTTATTTATTTGCTACATTTATATGCCGCCCTTCTCACCCCAAAGGGGACTCAGAGCGGCTTACAAATTAAATTTACATACAATATTATATTATTAGCATAGTACAATACTGGTAATAAATTACTATATTGTACTGTATCAATATATTGTAATATTATTACAGTAGAGTTTCACTTATCCAACACTCGCTTATCCAACATTCTGGATTATCCAACACATTTTTGTAGTCAATGTTTTCAATACATCATAATATTTTGCTGCTAAATTCATAAATACAGTAATTACTACATAGCATTACTGTGTATTGAACTACTTTTTCGGTCAAATTTGTTGTATAACATGATGTTTTGGTGGTTAATTTGTAAAATCATAACCTAATTTGATGTTTAATAGGCTTTTCCTTAATCTCTCCTTATTATCCAACATATTCGCTTATCCAACGTTCTGCCGGCCCGTTTATGTTGGATAAGTGAGACTCTACTGTAGTAATTTTACATGTAAAATATAATATATAATTAATATTATTATATCGTATTATTAGTATTATATCGTATTACAATATAATATTATGAATATTATATGTATATACAATGTATGGTCCACGGACCATAGGTCGGGAACCACTGGTGTAAATCCACCCTAAGTTATCTCTATATGTGGGCCATCTTCTCACCCACAGAAAACCATATTTAATAAACCTCAGCAATATAAGAGGGTTTTGCGAGACCAATTCTTGTTGCAATATTGTAGTAACATTGAGTCTGCGGACCTTATTTTAGTTCTGGTGGACCACAGGTTGGGGACCACTGGTGTAAATGCACCCTAAGATATGAATTACAGGACATACTTTCAATATTGATAAGTGCTACTAGTTAATGGTGGGAAACTCTATGTAACATGGTAGGTCTGTTCCATTTTGTCTTGTCTTTATAATGCAATGATTTTATTTATATTTTATTTTGTTTCTCGGTGACGTGTGGTTGTTTGTTTTTATCATAGTTACAATATTGATAACAATCTTTTTTTTAAAAAAATAGCAAGACTAGGAAATGCATCAAAGGGAATGAGTAACAGCCAAGCAATACCAATGGGCAAGGTCCAAAAATTCAATTCCCTACAGGTATAAGAATGAGCAAGACTTATCTTGGTTGGAAAGGATTTTCCTGGTATTTTAAGTAAGCTGATGGAGGCTTACGTTGTAGTCTATCCCCACAAACATAATAAAGGCATACCATTTATTAAGAAACTTACCTGTACTAATTAGTCCTTTAGATGCCTGAATTGGATAAGCCTCTTTCTTTTCATTCGTGCAATTGCGCATAATCTGTCTAACTAACTGGATTCGTTCGGCATCCTCCAGCGCTGAGAAACTTCAAGCCTAGCCGCAGTCGAGAGAGGTGAAAATTAATCCCTTATCTCTATATTTAGCATTTCAAACCGGCAAAGATGGATCATAAAAGTGACACTCCCACGCCATCGCACAGACAGGTTTGTCTCGTTTGAGGAATAAAAGTGCACCGTTTCTAATCATAATCAAACAATGTATATTGTGGAAGCCACTCCAGCACTTAGGAGACAAGGTTGCATCGATTCACTGGCCAACACACATTTTTTGTGTCTCAAATGTTAGCCCTGTTTATGGGTATATTTGACCTGCTTATTCCAAAAATGGCACCAGTTTCCCCCTATCTGTTCTTGTTTTTGAGATACATAAAATATGCCATCTACTAGTTGTCATCTGCTCAACCATAGAAAATCATGATAGCCCTATCTAAGAAACTGGACCTGATGTGGTCTATCCAATACAGTTTGATGAATCTGTGTCCCAAATAACCAGGAGCAGGCCTAAAAACCAAGCCGAGAGAAGAGGTAAACAAAGGTTGTGTCTGTTAAGTCACAGTAATAGTATGCATATATATCCACCAAAATATTGACACGTAGCAGTGTAGTGTTTCTAAAATTGATATTTCAGGATTAAATTCTCACAAGTATGTGCTCATATAACAAAACAGTTTGAATTTAATTACTCTGCTGCTTAAAGCATATAATGCAGGGTTAAGCTTTTACTCATATATGCATAAGTAACAAAATAGTTAGAGTTCAATTCAGCAAAACAGTTTGAGTTTAATTCACTCTGCGGCTTAAAGCATATAGTGCAGGGTTAAGCTTTTACTCATATATGCATAAGTAACAAAATAGTTAGAGTTCAATTCACTCTTTTGAGACTTGTTATAACAATATTATGGTTGCGCAGTATGTTGCAAGTAGTTGTCTTCTTTTTCTTTTTTGCATATGAGGAGAAAAACTAAAAACCAAGCCACCAAGAAATCATTTTTGGTTTGGTCTGTGTTATAACAGCAATGAGGAAGAATGCCGATAGGAAGAGAATCAACTCATTTGAGATGCAGTGATGAAGGAAACTTGTATAGATACCATGGGTTACTTCGAAAAGACCAATAAATGGGTCCAAGAGCAAATCAAGTCTGAACTCACCCTAGAAACCAAAATGACTTATGAGACTGTTGTGTTTTGGCCATATCTTGAGAAGACAATCATGCTTGGGAAGGTCAAAGGAAGTCGGAAACGAGGAGACCACCTTCCAGATGGAGAGACTAGGTCAAGGAGGTCTGAGCTTTGCCATATGTTGGAGTCAACTTGATGGCAGTTAAGAATAAAACTTTGAACAGCGCTGACAACAAAACATCTCATGAGCTTATTCTCTATGAGAGCTCTATGGAATTTTGACGGGCAGTGAGATCCATACTCAATGATCTACTCCTTTTGAGCCTTTGGAATGAAGCTCTGTAACAACAACAACAACAACAACTTAATTTTTATCTATGCTTTGTCTTCTCGTTCCATTCCAGGAAATATTTTCCACTGTCCTCTCTCAGTTTGCAGATCCATGATACGGACCATAGAAAATCCGAAACCAGGGACTTTGTACCACTTTGGGATGCAGGATATGTTCAAAAGCTCAGGAGCTGTCCAGCGGCCCATTCTTCTTGCTTCTGTCACAGTCATCACAGAGTGTTGTTTTGGTTTTTTTTTTCATTCGGCCAAGTGGGAAAATTCATCTTTATCTCTTTGGTGGGTCCCCACTTTGCCCCAAGCACCCTTTTTGTCTTTTTCCAAAGCCCAGGAGCGCTTCATACCACCGGGGTGATACGAAACCCAAGGACCCCGAACATTGCTCTCTGCAAATGACCTTTCTGTGGCTTTCTGTTTGCTTGCTGTGCTCTTGTCTGCCAGCCCCTGGTCTTGGGAAACCCGGGGCTACATTTTAACTCAGATCCCCTTATCTGCTTGACTGACTGTCAGCCTGGCACATCTCCCTGCTTGTGATGAAGGGTCTAATTAGTCCCGGTATTTTTACCCATTTTTCCCTCCCTCTTGCCACCTCTTTCTTTTGTCTCCCCGTCCCTTTCCTCACGTACACACATACCCTTCGTCCATTTCCATCCCAAGGACCATGCTATACTAAATGGTTAGGAATGGAAAAGCTATAATTCCATTTCTGAACATGAATGTGAATGCACTTTTTAAAAAAAAAGGGGGGGGGGGAGAGAGATTCAAACAAAACATAAAATGGTAGAAAGGTTTATTGTTGGAGCTAGAATTGAATGGAGCCTCCAACGGAAGAAGCAGCAAGCTTCTGGAGCCTATTTTGGGGAGAAAACAGACTAATTCTGATTCCTAGCCATTTATTTATTTATTTATTTATTTATTTATTTATTTATTTATTTACAGTATTTATATTCCCTTCTTTCTCACCCCAAAGGGGACTCAGGGCGGATCACATTGCACACAAATAAGGCAAACATTCAATGCCATAACATAGAATAGAGACAGAGACAAATGCAGGCACAGGCTGGCCTCGAACTTATGACCTCTTGGTCAGAGTGATTTGTTGCAGCTGGCTGCTAACCAGCCTGCGCCACAGCCCGGCAATTGCAAAACTAGATCTGGACTCAGGATTGTGAATCCTTCCCAGACAGCATTGACTAGATCAACCAGAATTCATGAAACAGGTAGTCCAACAACATCACAGTTGTTGTATGTTTTCCGGGCTGTATGGCCATGTTCCAGAAGTATTCTCTCCTGACGTTTCGCCCACATCTATGGCAGGCATCCTCAGAGGTTGTGAGGTATACCTCTGAGGATGCCTGCCATAGATGTGGGTGAAACGTCAGGAGAGAATACTTCTGGAACATGTCCATACAGGCCATAAAAGTCTTTGACAACACATTTAAACTTGAACACACCTATCTGTATTTTATAATGCATTTTATGAATGTCTGATGTAAGTTAATTTTTTAACTGATTTATAGTGTATTGTACAATTTTTATATATGCGTTTTATTGTAAGCCGCCCTGAGTCCCCTGTTGGGTGAGAAGGGCAGGATATAAATATTGTAATAAATAAATAATAAATTGAACATCAAAGTTCCTACCACTGGATTAGGTGAACATTACTTCTGATCCTCTGGTTCCCATCTGTCTCATCCAGCAAAAGCAATAGTAAGGGATGATGGGGGTTATAGTCCCAAATGTATGGAGGACTACAAGGTCAACGGCCCATGAATATGAAGAACTTCTAGATCTGATGCTTCAGAGGACCGTGATCTTCTTTAAGGTGAAGGAGGACCATCTCTTGCACATTTCAGTCTTTCCTTTTGCCCAGACACAACTCTTGGAAACTAAAACCACCTGAGTTGGAAGCTTGAAAGGGGACCTTTGAGTTGGAAGCTCGAAAGGGGACTTCTGAGTCTGCGTCTGAAGCTAGGTGTGAGCTGGAGAGAACTTTTGAGCTACATCAAAGAACTCAGGAAATAGAAAAGTTCAGGTCAGTTGAATAGCAAAGGAGAAGTCAGACCGGCTCTGCCATTAGCAGGTAAAAGCCATTAGCAATAAATGGGAGCTGTGCTGCTCTCGCATCAGTGGGAAACGGGAGAGAAGGGAGGAGGGAGAGATTAATGGAGGAGGAAAGGGAGAACAATGTAGAAAGACGAGGAGTGGGGGGGGGGGAGGTATAGGAAAAGGGAGGAAATGTCATGACAGCTTCTCCTGAGCTTCACAGACAAATGGGGAAATAGTTGGGAAGAGTTCAGAAAGGACAATTGGGTGCCCCATTTCTACCTTCATACACTACGTCTTTAATAAACTCGGGTACAGTTGTCCTATGGAGATCTGGTATCACAAGTTACATTTCAATTGCTTGCCCCATTCCAATGGACATTAAAAAAAAATAATAATACTGGCCTCCAGCTTTTTCTGTCTCCCAGGAAATGACTACAGTGAATTATTGCTTGGAAATATTAAACTACAGCTCCCAGAATCCTCAGTTAGCATGGTTTATTTTTCACTTTCTTCTTCTTCTAGTTTTCAGAGTTTCTTGCCAGCTGAGTCGTATCACAATGGATCTGATCCTAGCCTTGATCAAGGATGATCGCTCAATGCTAGACCTCACACTTGGCCTCCTGAAGGCCCCAGACTTAATCCTCAGCATCTCTAGTTCAAAAAGAAAGGGTTTACGAATGACAAAGACAGATTCAAATGCCCATCGTCCATAAGTGTCTATTGAAAGGAGAGAGAAAACAGCATTCTCCAAATTCGGTTCAAGCCAAATTGGTTGACGGGAGTTAAGGTGTCCTCAACCATGTCACAACATTCTCAGATGGTTCATGAAGCAGAAGACCTCTGTGGGCAAAGGCTGAAGGAGGAGAAGCAGCAAGTTTATCAGAGAAGATTGAGTCAGAGATTGTCCTACAGTCATGGCAGTCACCTCGAAAACATGCCCTAAGGATATAGAAACCTTTCTCTCACCCAAAGTCAGACAACATGCTAGACAACTGCCTGCAGAGTGCCAGAGTGTTGTTGGCTTTGGGTTTTAATAGAGAGTTGGCCCATCTTGCTCCCTTTCAACCGGCAACTCAATTGTCCTATGGGCCATTGTTTAGCACTTTAATATCCCGAGCTAAGTTTAAACACTGCAAAAGGAATGGCATTGTCCTTTATGAGGCCACAATCACAATGTCAACTAATTTTACCATTGTTATTAGAAAATTCACCTAATTACAATTCTGTAATTTACAGTCTCCTAATTACAGAGCGCTTTAGTAAGGACAGAGTCATCATGATGCCTGCTGCCTTGAAGAGGAGCTTTCTTTCATTGCTGCCAATATGGGACCAGAAACAGCCTACAATGAAAGTGGAACAAAATAGCTAAAGTCTGTATGCCACAAAAGTTTTAAGAGCCTTAAACAATCCAATTACAACATTAAACTCAAACTATTTCTTAAGGACTTGTTCAATAACAGTGCACCTGTTTCCCATCCTTCCAGCCCAACCAGTTAAAGGCTGAAGATGGGTTTGGTTCTCTGATGTGTTGCTGCCGGCTGGCTTTAATCCTGCATTTCATCTGATCTGCTTTATTGCCTGTTTTATTGGCAGCTTGTAGTTTCACGTCTCACCAGAAGAGGCCTTTCATGTTGGATGGCATCTCGAGGCACCTGAAGCCAAACCCTGGAGGCTCCTCTACCTGCCGTGCTTCATCCTCATCCTCAATTGACCTTGTGTTGCCTTCCTTGGTGTACCTTCATCACATCACACTGTTGATGGTTCAGAGCTCCACTCCACCCCGTTGAACCATGTTCAGCTGGTGGTCTTCTAAGACCACTAGATCCCTTTCACATGGACTGTTGTCAAGCCAGGTGTCCCCCATCCTACACGTGTGCATTTCCTTTTTATTGCCTACATGTCATACCATACATTTCTCCCTGCTGAAATCCATTTTTCCCTCTTTTTCAATGGCCTTCTCCCTTTGAGTCTGCAGAACCTGAGATGATGACCCTAGGCTCTCCTTTGTCGGGTTGCTGTTAAGTCCGAGTCGGCATCCAACGCCAACACCTAACCTCCCAACGTCACTCCGCCTGCTCAATGTCCCACTTTTCCTGGCTTGCTGGGGTCGCATTACGACAACGAAGGGGCCATTTCTGCCTCATTTCAATACCCAGTGAGCCACCAGGAAAATTAACATTTCTCCCCCTCCAAGTGGAGCTCTGAACCGTTGCCCACAGACTCCCTGCTAATGAGCACAGACAAGGGCTGGTAAGTGGCAGGAAGCATTAAGCCTCCAGTCCGTCAAAGCAGGCCGCTGGGCCCTCTGACTGGAACGCCAAACGGGTGGCATCCAAAGGGCCATTTCTGGCCCACTCCTTATATAAACCTCCTCTTTTCACCTCGCAGCCTCCCCAGATTCCCAATTTCTCTTCAGAGCATTTGAAAAACAAAAAAGCACAATTCTGCTAGATATAGTTGCATTAGTTGTTTTAGTTTAGTTTTATATATCACTCATTTAGGTACCTGGCATCACCCACCCAGGTAAGGAATTTTGTAATGGTATTTATTAGAGATACTTTTTGCTTGGTTTACAATGGTACGGTTTGTCCCATTAGACAATGCGTGCTCGTTTAATGGATTATAAAGGGTCCGGTCCGGATCCATCATTGATGGATTCACACAGTTCTCCAGATGTGGGTAGGTTACAACTCCTATCATCCTCTATCAATACCCCCCAAAAATCCATCAGTAAGTTGGATCACGGGGCCCCTGGTGGCGCAGTGTGTTAAAGCACTGAGCTGCTGAACTTGCGGACCAAAAGGTCCCAGGTTCAAATCCCGGGAGTGGAATGAGCGCCCTCTGTTAGCCCCAGCTCCTGCCAACCTAGCAGTTCGAAAACATGCCAATACGAGTAGATCAATAGGTACTGCTCTGGTGAGAAGGTAACAGCGCTCCGTGCAGTCATGCTCGCCACATGGCCTTGCAGGTGTCTATGGACAATGCTGGCTCTTCAGCTTAGAAATGGAGATGAGCATTGAGCACCAGAGTAGGTCACGACTGGACTTAACGTCATGGGAAACCTTTACCTTTAAGTTGGATCACGATGGGTCTGTATGCCAAATTTCATTGAGATACATCATCAGTGGGATTCACCTGGCTCCCCAGATGTGGGTGGACTATAACACCCATCATCCATTTAGCCATGCAGGAACCTGGAACATACATGCATGCACACATACATACATATTTCAACTTTTATGTATATTGATGTCAAAGCAAAACTGTTCTCTTGGTGTTGTTTTCATTTTTTTTCCACCTGTATTTCTTTTTGTTCTTTTGTGTTTCTGTATTTTCTGAATCAAAATCAATGTAGAAAAATATGAGAAGAAGCTCCTTATGGCCAAGGTCGCCAGCCGAGCCAAAGGGCGGTCGGTGGGCAGGCACTCTTGGCAAAGAAGGGAAGGCAGGGGAGGGGAGGGGGGGACGCGGCTGGAAAAGCACATCGCGGGAAGCCATTGGGACACCTCGGAGCCAGCCAGCGCAAGGGCGGCAGGGAGGGAAAAGATGCGCGACGGCTGAGGTGTGCTGACAGCGAGGTGCTGAAGTCCCACTTTGAAGAGCTGTCAGTCATTATTAGTGCGGTGTCTTCGGATTGGCAGGAGCCCCAGGCCGCGCAGCAGTGGCACAAAGGAGGAGGCGGGCCAAAACATTCAAAGGCGGGAAAGCACAGGCTGCCAATCATAGAATCCGAGAGTTGGAAGAGACCTCAAAAGCCATCCAGCCCAGCCCCATTCTGCTAGACAGGAACACACAATCAAAGCACTTCCGGTAGATGGCCATCCAGCCATGTCGACAACTTCAACAGAAAGGAAGAAACCATGAAAATGAACAAAATCTGGCTACCAGTATTACAAAACTCCAAAATCAAAACAGTAGATGGGAACCAACACTCTGAGGGCTTGACTGAACAAAGGATGCCCCCAGGCAAGAGACAAAACCTTTCCAATGCTAATTAGGGTGATTAACTGAAACATTAATGCTGGCTCCCAGTGACAAAGGACTCTTGCCACACCCTGGACTCTACACAGACATATATTCTTTCCTTTCCTTACTTAGTTTATCCATACCTCACAACCTCTGAGGATACCTGCCATAGATGTGGGTGAAACGTCAGGAGGGAATACTTCTGGAACATGGCCACACAGCCCGAAAGACATACAACAACCCCATCCAGCCTCTGCTTAAAAACTTCCACAGAAGGAGACTGCTCCATATCCTTCTTGAATTTTGGTGACCACAACCGAACACAATATTATTCCAGGTGAGGTGTGACCAAAGCACAATCAAGTGAGACAACAACTTCCCTCAATTTGGACACTAAACTCCTATTGATGCAGCCTTGAATCACATTGGCTTTTTTCACTGCCACATCACACTGTCGACTCATGTTAGACTTGCAGTTTACCGAGACACCTAGATCCCTTTCATTCCTGATCCTTTTCATGTTTTGATACTCCCAAGAAGCAGCATTTCTTTCTTCTTGTTGTGATTCTTCTTTCTCTTCTTTGCCAGCGGGTTTGGAGGCCTAAAACAGTTTTGGGAGCCCCTTTGCTGTCCACCTCTTGGACCCCTTTAATTGGGAGAAACAATAGGAATCCGCCTTTTCCTCACTAAGTAGGGTTATTGACCTTTTCTAACTGCTGGGCTCCTTTTAGAGCAGTTTGTTCAACTGGAATTTAGCATGTGAACCTGGATTTTAAGCTAGCCTTGAAAAGAGCTCTCTGAGGTGCTGAACCCTATCATCAAAATAGATTCAGCACCTTGGACAGAGTCTTCCAAACTAAAACCCAGAGCGAATGCACCACTCTGCTGACACTATGCTTAAAATGCGGAGTTGAATTTGTCACTTTTTGAGGTCTCCTTTAGCACTTCTACCGCAGATGCCTACAACATAGTTCTCCCCATGATGGGAGTAGCTTTTTTTTTGTTCAAAAAGCCAAAATCCACAAATGACTTCCTATTCAAGACAGCCAGAACATGAGGTTTAAAAGTCTGAACGCAGGGAAAAGTGAAACTAACAGCTTTATTCATCCAATTTAATGGGAATTCTAGAATTTCCAGATGTTCAATCGCCGAGGAGGGCTTACATGCAGATGACATTTGAGCATGGGTTGGACTGCAACTCCCATCATCCTTCACCGTGAACTATGTTGCTGAAGAATGGAGAATTGCAGTACAGAGCTTTCTCTTTTGGAACTGTCAATGACAGAATGTTGTGCAACTACAGTAGAGTCTCACTTATCCAACATAAACGGGATAAATGTTGGATAAGCAAATATGTTGAATAATAAGGAGAGATTAAGAAAAAGCCTATTAAACATCAAAATAGGTTATGATTTTACTAATTAAGCACCAAAACATCATGTTCGACAACAAATTTGACAGAAAAAGTCATTCATTACACATTAATGCTATGTAGTAATTACTGTATTTACAAATTTAGCATCAAAATATCACAATGCATTGAAAACATTGACTACAAAAATGCGTTGGATAATCCAGAACATTGGATAAGTGAGACTCTACTGTATATTTATTTTTAACCTATACTGCAAATACCTACTCTGCATTTAAAACATCGCAATACAGGTTATTTCGGGGGAGTGGGGATAGAGAATGGCGGTGGTTGTTGATACAGATATTTCTTTTTCAGCTTCAAAATTGTCGAAAATATGTGATTGTGGTCACGGTCTCCAAAGTTTCTCAGAGTTATCAAGCACATCTTCAGAAATGGAAACTTTCTGCATCTTACGAGGAAATGGCCCTCACTCGCTGCCTTTCGATGCCTTAAGAGCTAAAAAAGCTATATCAGGCTCCAAAAATCTTAAATATTTATATGGAATTATGCACCCTACTTATTCTATATTCCAGGCCCTGCTTAGCGGAGACACTGCAATTGTAATGGATTTAATAAAAGCTATCGTATTTCATAATTCAGCAGGAAAGGGTATGCATTGCATTGCCTTGAGATGCGGCTAAGAATAGCCGGGTTTCTTGCAAGTTTGACGTTATATGGATTGTTTCGAGAGTGAAAAAGAAAAGAAATACAAACGGAAAATGGCCTGATGGGCTTTCTTCTCCTTGACATCTCTTAAGACTCATCGCTTCTCCTGCTGTTGGAAGAAGTGCTTTTAACCTGGTGATACTCTAATGCCTCGGATTTGAGATGCTTAGCCATTTCAGCTAACCCAGAAGTTCTAAGTGTTTCTTCTTTAAAGTGTTTCAAAACAGGTTTCAGGCTTCAAAAGTCAGTGTCTGCTGCATCGGCTGCGCTCCCAAGAAGCCAAAGAAGTTCTTCCCAATGTTCAGGTGGCATCTCCTTCCTTGTCACTTGAACCCATTACGCTATTGAGTCTCCCGGGCACAAAACAAGCCTCTTCCCCTTCCTTGTGACAGCCTTTCATATATTTAAACATAGCTATCATGTCTCCTCTCAACTTAAAAAAAATCTGGTGTCGCTTGCTTCTGCTTCTTCCCCAGTCATGCCTTGAATATCCCAATGGTGTTGTTATCGACATTTGTGTGCTATTTATTGTTGTATTTTGTGGTGTATTTTGGGCTTGGTCTCCATGTGAGCTGCAGGATACAAGAATAAAATTATTATTTATTTATATTATTATTATTATTATTATTATTATTATTACACAGCAAACAAGATAGACATGCTGGATTTCGTATCACAAAATCACAAGTCGAACACTTCCCAAGTGTCTAGGACTGTGTGATGTTTTATTATTATTATTATTATTATTATTATTATTATTATTATTATTATTATGACACAGCAAACAAGATAGACATGCTGGATTTCGTATCACAAAATCACATGTCAAACACTTCCCAAGTGTCTAGGACTGTGTGATGTTTTATTATTATTATTATTATTATTATTATTATTATTATTACACAGCAAACAAGATAGACATGCTGGATTTCGTATCACAAAATCACAAGTCGAACACTTCCCAAGTGTCTAGGACTGTGTGATGTTTTATTATTATTATTATTATTATTATTATTATTATTATTATTATTATTATTATTATTATGACACAGCAAACAAGATAGACATGCTGGATTTCGTATCACAAAATCACAAGTCGAACACTTCTCAAGTGTCTAGGACTGTGTGATGTATATTATTATTATTATTATTATTACTATTATTATTTGAATCAAAATGCAGGTTATCAGGCTATTTGTCTCATCAAAGTCTCAGAGCTAAGAATGGGCCCATCAATGAAGATTTATGTGCTGTTTTCTATTGTACATTGTGTGTTCTTCATTATTTAGTCATTTATGCATTTAATTGTCTCTTCTGAGTCTCAAAATAGCTCGCACACAGCACACAGAGGTCCCTGTGTTTGCAATTGTCCCAGGGCACCTTGCTGTCACAAAAGCCCAGACAACTTTTCTGCCTAGTCCTGGACTATTCGAGGGCGTTCTTCACAAATTCAAGTTTCCGGAACACGCTGTAGTTGGAATGGAAGGTTATCCCATAACTCTGTTCTGACTTCTCCTAACTTTGTACCCAGAATGGCACAAAAACGACTTCCCGAAGGTCTTGGCTTTCAAAGTGCGGAGATGAAATGATTCAACCCACTTAAAAAAGTCCCCTGTTCTCCATTTCTCTCTTTAAAAAAAAAAAATCATTATGAGGTCAAGAACATTGAGAGCGAAGATGCGTCCCATCTCCTTCCCTGTGCATTATTCAGCCCAATCTGTTTAATGGGTCTTCAGTGGTGATTGTTATTACTGATTCGTGCCGGCGACATTATTCAATCAGACGTGGCTTTGAAGCAGAAGAATAATTATTTCCCGTCTTCAGTCCAAAGAGCATTTAATTCACGCTCCTCAATCTCAGGAAAGATAACCCGCATCCCTCTTCTGTTCATTAGTTCTCTGGGATTGTCATCAAAGGATCCGCAGCTCAGCTGCTGGGGCGTCCATGGCTTCATTAGGGACCGGCGGAAGGCTGGCCGGGAAGAGAGGGAGCCCGGCCTGTAATGGATATTCACAGCATTCTTTTGCATGCGCCCATCAATCAGCCTCCTTGCGTGTGGAACATGGACGAGATGGAGAACATCCAACCTTCAAGATGTGTTTTGGATCACAGGATCCTAGAGTTGGAAGAGACTGCAAGGGCCATCCAGTCCAAACCTTCCATCACCTCCCATATCTCCCATCAACTCCCAGATGGACTTCTGACTTGTAGGTTGCCGGTTTGACTTGTAGGTTGCCTCCCAGCAGGATGGTAATACATCTGGGCATTCCCTGGGCAACGTCTCTGTAGACGGCCAATTCTCTCATAACAGAAGCAACTTGCAGTATGTTCCCAAGTCACTTCTGACATAATAAAAAAATCAACTCCCATCATTCGCCATGCTGGCCAGGACTGGTGGGAGTTGTAGACCTATTAAAGTTCCCCATACAAAGCTCAATTTGACAGTACCAGACAAAACGAAAAGGAGCAACTGCTCAAACACAAAAGTTATCCAAGTCTGATATTGGTTCCAATGTATATAGGCTTCAGGGAGACATAGTCAATGAAAATATCTTCCAAACAAATTAAACAGGTGGTTGGTCATGTTGCTGTATACTGGAATGAAGAAAATAATGATGGAGCACCGCTCTCAAAAAAAGTCTTCGAAAGTAAAGTCCAAATATTTGGACATATTTTCTTTGTACATAAGACTATCTTGTGTTTGTGTAGATACTTTACAAGTATTCTGGGATTTTGTATTGTGAGAGTTGTAGACGAACATCTGAAGGGCCAAATGGTCCCATTTTTAGTCAAGGTAAGCCAAGGTGGCATCTAGTTGACCACTCTTCCCTGACACCTCACTGTTCACTTCCACTTCTAACTCAAAGCCTATAAACCATTGTCCTGGTGGCACCCAATGTTGTTTGGTTTTGGAAATGAAGCAGGGTCAGGCCTGCTTAGATGGGAAATCACCACGGGGCACTAAGGACTCCCAGGGAGAACTGGAAGAGTTTGAAAATCTGGAGAGTAGCTACTAGTTAGAGCACTGGACGCAATGGGCCAATGGTCTGGCTCAGGGGTCCCCAAACTTTTTAAGCCAAGGGCCAGTCATAATCCTTCAGACTGTTGAGGGGCCGGATTATCATTTGAAAAAAATACAAGCAAATTCCGATGCACACTGCATATGTCTTATTTGTCGTGCAAAAACAAGAACAAGAACAAGAACAAGAACAATGAAAGAACAATACAATATTTAAAAATAAAAACAATTTTAACCAACATATATTTATCAGGATTTCAATGGGAAGTGTGGTCCTGCTTCTGGCCAATGAGATAGTCAAGTTAATTAGGGTTGTTGTTGTTGTTGTTGTTGTTGTTGTGTGCCTTCAAGTCATTTCAGACTTTGGGTGAGCCCAAGTCTAAAATTTATTTATTTATTTA
Organism: Anolis carolinensis; assembly: GCF_035594765.1. Taxonomy (NCBI): domain Eukaryota; kingdom Metazoa; phylum Chordata; class Lepidosauria; order Squamata; family Anolidae; genus Anolis; species Anolis carolinensis. The sequence continues at coordinate 7,986,853 of NC_085847.1, forward strand.
TTTACTGCATTTATTTACTACATTTGTATCACACCCTTCTCACCCCAAAGGGGACTCAGAGTGGCTTACAAATTATATGTACATACAATATATTATATTATTAGCATAGCACAGTATAGTGAACTATACCACTATACTGTAATATTATTAGTAATATTATATGTAATGTGGAATATATAATTAATATTATTATATGGTATTATTATTAGTGTTATATTGTATTACATTATAATATTATTATCAATATTATATGTATATAGAATATATCTCTATATATAAAAGAGTGATGGCATCACGGCGACCCACAAAACAACAAAACTACAGGCCCCCCAAGCTCGAAATTTGATGACACAACCCATCATCCATGCCTCAAGGTTGATACAACAAAAAGAAAAGAAAAATAAAGTCCTAATTAGAGGGAGATGAATAATTGCTTTTATCCAATTGCTGCCAGTTAGAAGGCTAAGCTCCGTCAACTTGGTCTCCTAGCAACCCAATAAAAAAAACAAAACTAAAAAATAATTAAAAACACTAAAAATTAATACAATAAATACAATAACAGAAAATAACTAAAAATAATACAAGAAAATAATAAAATATAATAAATAAAAAGATAACTTACAATAAAATTAATTAAAAAATACAAATAACATCAAAGAAAAATTCCACAACAATTTTTAACCAATACCACCACCACTTTGCCACAGCAACGCGTGGCCGGGCACAGCTAGTTCTATTATAAAACTGAGGGCGTGGGCCAGGTAAATGACCTCGGAGGGCCGCGTCCGGCCCCCGGGCCTTAGTTTGGGGACCCCTGGTCTGGCTCAATATAAAGCAACTTTGCTTCCATAATGTAACTACCCCATAGTGCATTCCCTGAGCACAGTGCAGAGAAAGGGTTAATTCCTCCCCCACTTTATGCCATTGTTTTAAAATAATCCTGTGAATAATGTGGCCCTCTTATGCAATCTACCGAGGGAAGTGGGAAAAGCGACTCCGGCTCCGCAGCTGTGTGTTGTCTCTTTACAAAGGGGTCAGCATATGGCTTAAATACAAAGGCAATCTATCAGCAGCCAAATAGGGCCGATACTGCTTGCTTCCCTCTCTCCTTCTCCGGCTAGAGTTTGTTAAGACTCTTCCCCTCCCTTTTTTTTTCTTTTTTAGGGGGGTGAGAGAAAATTACTTCCTAAAATGTTCAAAAGCTTTTCCTCAGTTTGTTATTAAAGCAATTATCTAGCATAACACAGCACAAAAGCGCAAAGTCGCTTAATGGGAAACAAATGTGCGAAAGAACTCAGTAAAACTTCAGGCGCTTTTATTGAAAAACGAGGCAAAAGTGACCTAAGGGGGAAAGAGGCAACTGTGGAAAGATTTTCCACCTGGCCTCGGGCAACACATCAAACGGGAACCTCGGAAAGAGGCCATTTATAATCTTTGCCTGGTTGTCTTCCAAGCTTACAATCTGTCTGTCAGTCTCTCCTTCCCATTTTCCCTTTGCTTTTAAGGAGTCGTTTTATTGGTGTCATACCGGCTTGAAAAACTTTTTTTGTGGACCATTGAAAGTAATATGGAGAGGCAGAGATGCACCGAATTAAGAAAATATTTATTTTTGATTTTGTAAATTATTATTATTATTATTATTATTATTATTGACACAACGGCATTGTATGACACAGCAAACAAGATAGATATGCTGGATTTCGTTTCACAAAATCCCAAGTCAAGGACTTCCCAAGTGAATAGGACTGTGTGATGAATTTTCGGATGATGCGCGTATCCGAAATATTATTATTATTATTATTATTATTATTATTATTATTATTATTATTTTATTGTATGACACAGCAAACAAGATAGATATGCTGGATTTCATATCACAAAATCACAAGTCGAACACTTCCCAAGTGTCTAGGACTGTGTGATGTATTTTCGGATGATGCGTGCAGATCCCAGCAGGGTGGCCTTTTGCAGTTGACAGATCATAATTTTGTCAATGTCTGTTGTTTCCAAATGCCGGCTGAGATCTTTTGGCACGGCACCCAGTGTGCCCATCACCACTGGGACCACCTGCACTGGTTTCTACCAGAGTCTTTGCAGTTCAATCTTGAGGTCCTGAGAGCGGCTGAGTTTTTCCTGTTGTTTTTCGTCAATGCGACTGTCACCTGGGATGGCAACATCAATGATCCAAACCTTTTTCTTTCCCACAACTGTGATGTCTGGTGTGTTGTGTTCCAGAACTTTGTCAGTCTGGATTCATAAGTCCCACAGTATTTTTGCATGTTCATTTTCTTACAGCAACTGTGGATGTTGCTATTATTATTATTATTATTATTATTATTATTATTATTATTATTATTATTATTATAAATAATTTTTTACAAAGTCCCAAAAATAAAACTCGAGTTTAGTGTTTTCTATAAGGGATGCCAATTTATTCCCCCATTGTATAGCATGGAACTTGAGCCGCCATCCCTGCATTTTGGAATCTATCTGCATGAGCTTGGTGAGAACTTTCTTTTCCGTTGTGGTTGCTCCACTTTGCCTGCAGCGTGACTCCTCTAAAGGATTCCAGTGCTGAAACCGTGAGCCTGTTTGGCAAAGCCAGAAGAGAGAAATGAACGTTTCAAGATTTCCTTAGCCAGATATATTTAGGTATGTAAGGATAATGAGGGTTTCGTGTCTTTGGAAGATTCAAGGACTCCAGAAGATTTAAGAGCATGGTTGTCAGATATACCCTGGTTGGGACAAGTTGCAACTCTGAAGATGAATGCCTTATCCAACCTCTGATTCTTATTTATGGCACTCCCTGTTTTCGGCTCCAGTTCTCGTTGGCAAAACATGCCATTCAACTTTTGGGTTAGACAGCAGGCTGGAAAAGCTACTTGCTTTGAACGTCAGCGCCTATATTTTGAAGCCGCAACCATATTCTTGGCTAAATGTTACTGGTGTGTTACATCTGTAAGACGGTTATGACATTTCGGTCACTTGCTGCATTGTTTATAGATGGGTGTCTGTCTCAGGTTTGGACTTCTGTGCAAATCTTTCATCCTGGCATGTTGTTAAGAGTCTGGATTGCAGTGTGTTGATAGTAGTGGTTTTGTTTCATTTGTCGAAGCAATTTAGATAGAATTCTGCTTCTGCATTTGGCCACCACTGGAGACGAGAGCCAAAATCCAATTGTTGAATCCTGTATTGCTAATACATTTTGTATTGCTGTATTGCTAATACATATTGCATGGCCCCATGTAAGCCGCCCCGAGTCCCTCTGGGGAGATGGGGTGGGATATAAGAATAAAATTATTATTATTATTATTATTATTATTATTATTATTATTATTATTATTATTACATTTCTGGTTTGGATTCAAGGTGGCATCCAACACAGCTTGGGACCTTAATACTCAAAAGAGCGCCAAAGTTTTACAGAACCAGAAGTGGACTTCCGAACATTTTCAGTTTTGATGTGTCCCCCTTCCTTCCTTCCTTCCTTCCTTCCTTCCTTCCTTCCTTCCTTCCTTCCTTCCTTCCTTCCTTCCTTCCTTCCTTTGCCCTCCAGAACCACAGAAGATCTCCACCCTTGAATTAGACAGTCATATAAGGCAATGCTATCATTTCTCTTCCGACATTGCGCAATGCCATGCACCTCCTCTGCACATAAGTACAAGGGGAAAATGTCAATCTGTTTCATGTTTCCAAGTGAAGGACAAACGATCCAAGTTGTAGTTACAAAAAGAAGAAGAAGAAGAAGAAGAAAAGAGAAAAGATCGCACTGCCTTGATTCCCAAACGGACGAATTCTTTTGCATGTAATACTTGCACATTGCCCCAAGCAGTGCAGCTGTGTGGCGGATTAATGGAAGGGGGCAGGAGTGATTATTTTACAGTGGACAGAGAATATCCTTCATGAGACCCTTCCTGGAAACACTTTCCCACCGTCTGCTGGTCTTGGAGCAGTCAAAACACCATCGCCATCGCCCCGCGCCTTTTTGTGCATTAAGTCAGCGCCGTGTGCCAAAAAGGAGACAAATATGAGGCTGCGTAGAACGTTTTGTGAGCAGGTCTCATTTACCTGTGCCTCGTCTTTTCCTTTAAGTGAACGTCACCTTGATCACACTTACATGTGACCTGTCCAGGCATGAAACGTTGAGGCATATGGTAGCCTTGCACAATCGATTCCACTTCTGGCCTCTTTGTGCTTTTGCAAAATAAACCCATTAGTCTCAGTCGAAAGAAATATTTATGTGGCTCTAGCAATTTCCTCCCAGTTCTGATGATAGCCATATTCAGGTGTTCCTTCAAAACACAAGTCGGGGAGTGCTGAGCGTCTCCCCATTCCCATCCCACCTTGTTCTTTGCTTCCGTAGGAACGTCTCCTTTTCAGATCTGTTCCTCGGCTCCTATATAGGAGAGGTCAGGTGAGTTAACACCTGAATATGGCATCTCTTGTGTGACTGGGAAGGCAAGGACAAAGCAGACATTGCTTAGAGGACAGCGCATATACACATACACAAATACACAAGGAGAGAGCCAACTGACTCTGAGATCACCAAAGGCATGGAGGAGAGAGACCAAACTATGCAATATTTCATAGCTTTCCCCTGCTTGGGCTAAGTGAGCTCTCAAATAATAGTCTTGTTTGTGGGTTGGCAGGATGAGCCAGAAATCCTTCATACCTAAGGATGAAGAATGTCACCAAATATGTGACCTACCACGAAGCTATGAGCAGGCAGAGGTGGGCAGCTCACAGCCCACCATCCAAATAAGTCTACGTTCCTACCGATTATTGTGTTCACCTCATTGACCTTGCTGTATTTGCTGGCATGATAGGACGAAATGGACCACTTTCCCTCAGGAAATGACCAAAGGTTCCTTTGATCACTTGTGATGGGAGAGACACAGGCAGACATAAGAATTCTGGCATCCCACCAATATCACCTTCAAAGATGGCTGCCAAAAGGACACGAGGGCAGAACAGCACCATCCTTAGAGGTTGGCTCTGTTCCCCCCTTTCTTCCTCATCTTGTGTTTGGTTCAACGACACAACCTGTTGATCGATGCAATTCTTGGTTGGAATATTTCTACTCTACTCTGGCTTTCATAGACAAAGGATCCCTCTCCACCTATTCAGTACTGAAGGATCATTGAGAGAACTGGCTTGGGTACTGCAAAGAGTTGTCCCCCGTCATCTTACTATGGGAAGTTCACCATTTTCTATCTCAGCAGAGACTGGTATCTAAGCAGAGGATGGATAAGACTAGAACAGTGTTGCATTGGCCGTCTTGCATTGGGATAGGACTAAGTGGCCTTTACGGTCCCTTCTAACCCTAAGATCCCTCCTCCACCTTCTCTCCGCTTTAATGGCCATGGCAATGGAATCCTGGGATTTGTAGTGTAGGGAGGGTTGTTGAGAACGCTGCCTCACTAAACGATGACTTCCAGGATTCCATAGAATGCAACCATGGCAGCTAAAGTGGGATTAGAAACAGAGCAAAGGTATGAACAGACAGTTCCCAATTCATCGGTGACCAGAACATGAGTATTCCAAAATCTTGAAAAGGAGAAGGATAGTTTTCAGAAGTCTCCCTCTTCAAATAACTAGGGGGAGGTTTTGCCCAGCTCACGACTCCTAAGTCTCGGCTTGAACAACATCAATCAATCAGGCATTCCACATGATGGACCACCGGCCTGACCTGCAGTTGCAACATTTCTATTTTTGTGGCATGAAAGCAGCGTGACGTTTTCCATTACCACATTGTGTGCTCTTCTTAGTGATGATGAGGGCGAGGGAAAAGATCAACCTTGTAAAAGTAACACCTTGTTCCTGAACATCTTGGCACAGGCACTGTTTGCATGTCATACTTGCTCTGTCAAAACAAGTTTTCTTCGCCCCTCAGGGTCAACCTAGCTTTTGAGCATCAAGCTGTCATCTTGGGGCATCATCAGGAGCATTAGCCAGATAACACACCACCAGTTCACATTCCAGAACAATTATGATGGCTGATGATGAATGAGCCGGCTTTAGAGACAGAAGGAAATTCCGACAGGTGGAGTGACCTTGGGAGAGAGTTGTGTTTATTTGACTAGTGCTAGTAGCCAGGAGGACCTGGGGAGGGGATGAAAGGGAGCACAGACTAGACAGCCAGTCCGGTATCTTAGCCACAAATGAGCTCCAGAAGCAGAAAATACATACCTTTGCTCTCCCATGGAAGAGAAAACTGGAAGTGCATCTACACTATGGAATTAATGCTCAGTATTATGAAATCGTGGACGTTGTCATTTTACAAGGTCTAAATCAGTGATTCTCAAAGTGGGTGCTACCGCCCCCTGGTGGGTGCTGCAGAGATCCAGGGGGTGGTGATGGCCACAGGTGCATTTGCGATATGCATTAATACATATATCTTTGTTTAACTGCTATTTAAAAAATTTAAAAATTAATTTCCAGTGGGGCGCTGAGTAATATTTTTTCTGGAAAGGGGGCGGTAGGCCAAATAAGTCTGGGAAACACTGGTCTAAATAATAATAATAATAATAATAATAATAATAATAATAATAATAATAATAATAATAATAATAATTTTATTTATATCCCGCCAGTGCTGTTGCCTTATCAATCAACAACTCCCATGAGTTGTAGATTGATGTACCTAATAGATTCAGACTAGAATATATCAAACTACAACCCATAGGAGTTCTTGTCTGATGAGGATTCAGCACCATTTGGCCTTCATAAGAGAAATTTTGATAAACTCTAGTTTGAAGAATAGGTTCATACTAGGATATATCAGATGTTCTCCTATGAAGGTTCCCATTTTATTCACTCCCATTTTATTTCCCCCAATTTTTTCTCCAAGGCTAGTTTGAAAAACTGGGGAATGATCTGAAGGGGCGAAGTCTCATTTCTTCCTGCACTCTTTCCCCCTCTCTCATCCAGCCACATCATTGTGTTATCAACCACTCCAATAGTGCTTTGGGGTGTGGAATTCAATAGGAAAAGGTCTAGAAGAGTTCAGTCCCTTCTTTCCAGTCACTAATTCCTCACACTCAAAACCGCTCTGCAGGGCCAGGATTGCGTTTAACAGGACTCTCAGCCCAACGCTGTGCTTTCCTGGTGATGGCAGGCAGCCCTGGTGCAGCCCTTCGAATTCCCCATAAGGCCTATGGTGCATCATGTCTCTCAAGCCCTGTGAGAAATTTAAATGGTTATACTGGAATGTGAGATCATCTTTTGAAATGGGAAGCCAATGCTGATTCAGCAGTTGCCCCCTCCGGGTTGCTTGCCGGAGCGTTGGGTAGGATCCAAAGATGCTGCATGCTGATGTCAGGCCTGCAGCCATTGCAAAGCTGCTAATTTGTTGTTTTTTTGGAAAGCCCAACCAGCCACACACCAGAGATCCTGACTCGAGATTTCCCGCAGCATGCCTCATCCATTCCCTGATGCAGCGCCTGTTCTCACGGTGTTGCCGTGCCATGCAAACGGGTTTGACGATGGGTTGGGTTGCAGCTATTTCATCTCGTGGGCCCCATCCCAACTTGCTCCTGTACGCTTATCATGACTAATGCTGGCCAAGATCAATGGCATCTTCCCACTCACCTGGTAGCTCCACCATTCACACCTCGGGGTGTTAGACGGGATTATAAACCAGCACTGCTCCATTCAGGTTGCTAGGGAGGGGCCTTAATTACTCTTTGGAGCGAGATGATGGGATTTTCACCATCTCTCTGTGCAAGGCTCCGAGGGAGTGTAATTTATGAATGTGGCATTCTCGTACCTCCAGGGAAGGTGCCTCACCTTTTTTTTTTCATTTCAAAGGATGGGGAAAACCCAGGATTTTCCCTCTTGTTTATTCAGCAGTAGCGAAGACAAAACCGGTTGCTACTATATACTCACACGCCCATCTTGCCAGCCTGCACAGACCATGCAAGGTCCTATCAGGTGCATTTAGGATTCACTCGTCAGACTTTCTCTTTCCATATTGTGCGTGTTGTCGTCATTATTGTTGTGATAGTTCTTGGGACCTTCTCTCTCTCTCTTTCCCTAGCTGCATGAATGAGCACCATGGCATCCATTTCCTCCTTATTTTCTTGGGCAAATGCATAGAAACGTAGAATCATAGAGTTGGAAGAGGCAGCAAGGGTCATCTAGTTCAAGAGAAGAATGCACAATGAAAGGATGTCCACCCAACCTCTGCTTGAAGACATCCAAAGGAGAGTTTGGCAATCTATTCCACTGTCAAATCACTGTTATACAATAAGAAGTTCTGGAGAGACCCAAATTTCAAACCTTGGACTAAGTGGATGAAGAAAGCCTCATCAAGGAAGAAACAAATAGCAGCACAAATGCAGGCACCGACCTGCCAAAGTTAAATGTCAGCGATCGATAGCTGCCTTACTCATACCTATTGCTTGGACCAGTATTATTTAGAGTGTGTGTCGACTTTTACCTCCAGCAATAATATCTGAGCTGATCGTTGCATTATGGAGGTGAGCTGAGCATTGTGGGTCCATTAAACACGGCACACAGAGTCTGACGTACACCCATTTATATTCTGCTCCATTCTCGGGCGTGTGCAGAAACAAAACAAGTGAGGGCAAAAACTTCTCTCTACCCAATTATAAACTGGTACAGGCACAAGTGGGAAACAAAGCAAACGGGAATAGAGAGATTATAGAGAATGTCCAACATGACATGATTTTACTGGAGCAGATTTGTTCACACATCTACAAGGCTCGGGACCGGGGACTTTGTGACACATCGGATGGTCATTGAATAAGAGTTCTTTTCCAATCACCTCCCCAGTTCCAAAATCCACAGCAAAGTATGAGCTCTGGTTGAAAACATGTGCAGGTCCACATATTCCCCCTCTCTTGTTCCATTGTATTATCATAATATTATTTTATTTTATGTAACTGGAAAATTCAAAAGCCCTGGACTTTGCGAGGATGTATAATGTTCTGCTTTAATTCTCCAGTCCTCTTCTTTAGTCTTCTAATACACATTTTTCAAATGGAACAACCAAACCTTTCACGGGATTCCAACTGCTGACACCCTAGATTTGCATGAAAGCATTACCATGTTGACAGGTTTATTTCCGATCCTTTTCCTGGGAGGCCTAGCATGGAATTGGGCTTTCCCCAGCTGTCACGGGCAGAGTTGTTTTCCCTAAGTGACTGCCCCAACTCCAAGCTCCCTTTCCTGTAAAGTCAATGCCAGTCAGGGCTGTCCCAACATATTTTGATGCCTGGGACAAAGGACAATATGATGATGATGACAACGATGATGATGATGATGATGATGATGATGATGATGATGATGATATCCTTTCCATCCCCCCATTCCCTGTACAGAAGTGACATGGACTAGCAGTTCAACACTGACGACACAGAATATCTTCCATTACAGGTCAGTTTAGCAGGTCCAAAGTCTCTTACGTGGTACGTACCATTCTGCTTGGTGGTAGACCAGTCCCAATGCCAATAGAGGCTCCAAACACCATAAGTACGTTCAGATTTTTGATGTCTCTTCCCACATTACATTTAACAACAAACCTCATTCACTTGAGGAACCTCAAAAAAACGAAATGCAAGGTCTGTTCTGTGATGATCTCTACAGAAGTATCCTCCAAACTCCGTGACGTTTTTACTCACCCCTAACTTCACTTCATTTATGACAAGGTTGAATATCAATCCCACTACAGATTCTTGATAATCTCACTTCTTTTGGTATTGAACACTAAGGGTGAAGTCCGATCTGGCATTGAGGCTTCAACTACAATTGGTAGGGTTGTCATGAAAATTTTGTGTGTTCCGTTGTTTTCCAAAGAACCTTCCAAAATTCACAAAAATTTTCTTTCTAATAGTGTGAAATATCTCTGCCTTCTCACTAAGCATGTAAATCCATACTAATTTTTCTCGCAAAGGGAGCAATGAGTGATTTTGAGCAATTTTCTTCCAGCTGCAAGAAAATCTTTGAAAATTTGTGGTTCTGAGCTTTTTCCGTGGAAAATTCACATCTAATATCTTAATGTACAAAACAACCTTTCCTATGTTACAACTTTGCTTTCTGTGCAGAAGAATTTTTATCAAATTTTTATCAACCAGGATTCTCTCACCATTTCCCAATACTCTAAAAACATACTTTTCGGAAACTTCACAGATATTCTTTCCATCACTACTTCTCACACTTCAATAAACACACCAAAAGGGAAGACCTCCTGACAGAATACTTCTGAATTAGTTAACAGTGGATAAAATGGATAGATGGGCAGAGAGAAAAAAGGCAAAATAAAAGAGACCGATGGAAAAACACCAAAAGACGAATAGCAAATAAAGATTAACATAGAGAGGAAGGGACTGGGAGAGTGTGTGTATGTAACTATGTCTATCACAGTCAAAATGAAATTTTACAATGTTTCAGTTCTGAAATTTCAGAATGCAAACGATTTGTATAGAAATGCCTGGAATTGTGAACATTTGCAAAAGACACAGATATCCTTTGTTTTTGAAAGCTTATCTTGACACCATTTGTCTTAAATCTTGATGATTTTGAAGGCACTGGTAATGAATATCCGTTTGCCAGATTAAACGCACTCGTATCTTGGACCTTCTAAAAGGCGATCCATAGCCATTCTCCCTCCCTGTCCCCCTTTGCCATTAGAAGAGTATACATTCTTTCCTGTGGCTTTAAGTTACATTATATGTACAAAAGTGGTTAATCCTTTTGGTCTGTTCCCACCAGGACTTGACTTTCAAAGCTTGCAAAAAGCCCTTTTGCGCCTTCAGACGGAGGCCACAGCGACTGGCTAAACTGAACAGATACAGGCTTTGCCGCAAATGTTTCTCCCACAGGCTTGACAGAGAGGCCAACTTGGAAAGGCTTTCCACTCTGCAGAGGAAATACCACTGAAAGCAAGAAGAGTTATATCACTTACATAAACGAACAGCAGTCACAACCCAGGAAGGAAATGGAAGGTAACAGAAACCGACATCTGTATCGTCTCATATGAGAGGTCTCCTGGCAAGACCGGAGCCCCAGCCCCTTCCAGGGGGGCGTTTTAGCTTAAACCTTGGGCTCACGGACAAGGACTACTGTGAGTTTGCTGCTATGCTGTCCATCCATGGACAATGCTGAACCTGGAAGTTCTGCTGTAGGAAGCCATGTCCCGTCATCGCCCAGCTTTGACCAAGAGGAGGAAACACAGGTTGAAACAATGGAGTTGGGAGCAAAACCTTTAACGCCAACAAGACAGGGTTCACTATGATTCTTACAAAGACTCCAGGAGTAGCTCAAAACATTTTGTTGTCTGAAGTGGAGCCCCAGATTGCACCTCTCACCTTCTCAAATCAGCATTGTAAATTTTTTGAGGAGGAGACTCTATAGCAGTGATTCCCAAAGTGGGCACTACCACCCCCTGGTGGGCGCTGCAGCGATCCAGGGGGGTGGTGATGGCACCTATTAGGACACAGGGGCAGGGCCAGGGGAGGGGCGGGGCCTCTTCCAAAGTGCTGGAGACAGGGCTGAGCCTCTATACCTCTCTTGAAAGGCCTTTTAGGACTAAAGGGTGGAGCTGGGGGCGGGGCGCTTGTTAGAACAGGGGGCAGAGTATAGAGGTTCAGCCCCATCAGGCACTTGGAAGAGGCCCCACCCCCTCTTCTAGCCCAGCTCCCTGTGTCCTGGCAGGCGCCACAGAACAGGGATAGAAGCTCAGCCCTGCCTCAGAGCTCGTAACTCCGCCCATCCCAATCCTGGCAGCCCATTTGTGGCCCCGCCCACCTCCCCTCCCAGCCCTGCATCTTGGACTAGGGGAGCTTTTGTGAAGCTAATGCGTCTTTCCTGTCTAATACTATACCCAGCCCTCAATACTTCGGGTTTCAAAGAATAATATGTTCTACATAATACATTGTTTTCATGTGCTTTAATTTATAATCAATTTCCCATCCAACTACTCTGGGGACTGTAACTCAACTCAGAATAGTAAATGATGCAATTGTCCCTGCTGAATAAAACAATCCCATAGCTTTGATCTTGCAAGTCCCTGCTCCATTATATTGCTGGAAAATAGCCACTGGAGTCAGTAAGTAGGCAGAAAATCCAAAAAGTACCTCCCTAGTTTTCAGATCCATACAGAGGAATGCAAAAAGTACCTCCCTAGGTTTCAGATCCATACAGAGCAATGCAGTGAACATCTCGACTTTGGTGTTCAAGGATATATATATAAGGACACTTGAGACAAGACACCTCCATGAGACTTATGTAGCAGAAGTCTCAGGATGAGGAGTTACCCATGAATTATGAAACACAACCCTTATCAGAAAGGACAACATTGAGCAAACCAAAATAGAAAAGGTGTATTCAAAGATGCGTACGCATCCACGCAGCATGGATATCTGTGTGCAATGTACATCCACATGCACAATGGCACCATATGAGCCACCTCGCTTCCACAAACCTTGAACTGAAAGCACATATTCCAAAATGGATAAAAATGGATAGGAAGCCAATTGTAAGGTTCACCCCAACCCTTGCATAGGTTTCAAATGTGTGCATTTTTTCAAGCCTCTTTGTATTGTGTAGACTACATTAAAAGTAGACACTAAAACATTAGATTAGCAACTCCCTACATCCTCCCATCAGAAATCCACTGGCCATGGTGACTGGGGGATTCTGGGAGCTGTCATCCAAAAAGACTATTATGGAGCTTTGATCGCAAGCTTATAAACATACAGATCTCAAATCATAATGTGTGCATTGATCCATGTTCAGTCCCGTTGGATGAATGTTGATCAAAAAGGAATGGAAATGGATTTCTCATCTTGTGAGTGGCAAAGTCAAAGGAACGCCAGCCATACCAAATCCGTCATGACTGCTCGTCACATTTGGTACGACCTTTGCAGGCTCCCCTCATGTTTGTCTTTGCCTTTTCACCAGCACAGTTGGTCTTCTTAGTGACTTGGCTTGCCTCGCATGAGAGCCGCGCGGAAAATCACAGCATGTTGTTTCGACACCAGCGCGAAGGTGTCACCAACGTACTTGTCCTATAGCTGTCACGCTCGATTCAGCCCGACTCAAAGTGACATGGCTAGTCAGAGGCAACAGATTCACTTCCAGCAGCAAGAGAAGTGACACATGGACACTGTGAAAACTTGGGCTCTGCTGGAACTGTTTTTTTCTATATCAAGGCCAGCATCTGAGCACAACCTTCCATTGTGAGCGTTGCAACGTGGTTAGAATCGGGGAGACCAGCATTCAAATTCCTGATCCCTGTTCAAAATTGTGGAAGAGGAGTCATGCCCATGATGCCATTGTTCATGGCTGTGCATTGCACATGGATGCACATAGAGGTGCACTAACGTTATGAATGGATAGACATTGTACACGCAAATGAAGAGGTACATGTAGCTGTGCACGAAGTCACAATTCACTAACAGTATCTTTGAGTGCCAACTATAAGCCCAATCCCTGTCCCATTCGGTGTGGGAGCTATGGGGATGTCCTCCTAGCCACGGATGTAACTGTAGCATTTGCTTGGATTCACACTGTTTGAGCCCGGAGAGTGTAACCGAGGCCTTGGCAAGAAGTCAAGCGATGATAGAGCACGTCCAGAAAATCCAGGGAGTCCCAAATGAGGCCGAAATATGCTATTTGAGATGATTGATTTTCCATGGTTCCAACAGAGAGCTTTCCCTGTCGTTCTCAAAGTGCAGGGCAGCCGAGCATTGCCATGGCATGAAGACACAATCAAACATCTGGGGCTGAGCCAAAAAAGCAAGGAAGAAAGCCCAGAAAAATCACCAGGTAATCAAGGGAGAATGTTTTGAATGATTGAAAAAGGCAAGGTGCACCAAGCACTATCTGGGGTGACAAATGTATCTGCAAATGAGCCAGAAATCTCTGGAGGTCTCGAGGCTTTTGATGAGCTTTGAGGCAACGACAACCCATCTGCAATCTAAGAAAGGTATGGGTTTACTCTGTCCTATATTCCACTCTTCCTAGAGTTTGGATTAACTCTCTGATGGTGGACAGTACTTGCTTTTGCTTCAATGAGCTAAAAGCTGTGGACATACTTTTCCTCCTCTCCACTTTATCTTCTCAATTTGAGGCAAAGAGACTGTCCCATGGCTGCCCAGTGAGGTCCGCATCTAGGTGGGAATTAGAACCCTGGGATTTGGTCCAACACTCCTGATCTCTCAAATCTTGTTCCAAAACTCTAACAATTACACCATCCTGGCTCTTCTTCTCAATGGAGTTAATGAGCAGAATGAGGCTACCAACTTTGGTCCCATTCCTTCCATTACAGCCCCGTTGTTTGAAGGGACTTGAGATCTATTGATGCATGGAGGACCGCTGGTTTCCCACCTAGTTCATTATTATTTCTAGTTTTAGCACATGCACCATTGCTGTGGGCTTCTACTTGTCCAATACACTTACCTCCTTTCCCCTGTTTGTATCATCAATCCTTGGGAGACACCAAGGAATTATATGTATGGCAGCATCAATGGCAAGTGCTTTCAATGCGTTTGGGAATATTTGATTGGCACCCAAGGTCCTAATTTGTTTGTACTTCACTCTCTTCACCCTTCCTTGGAACTCATGACATCGGATTAGATCCAGACTTGACCATAATCAGAGCCATTGAAATAAATGATACTCAACTTAATCATAACATTCTTGTGCCATAAGTTTGGATGGGCCATCTCTAAGACTGGCCAAGTCTTGAGCCAAGCTGTTTGCTTGACTTTCCTCTTCTTTGAATCTTCTGAACATGGTTCAGCTGAGACTAGGTTCATATAACATCTGAAGCAAGGTCTTTGTGCCACACAGAATCCTTTTTAAAAATGTAAACGGTATCATCAAAGTTGGTGGTTTCTTTCCCCAGATGACCACAGCATTCAATGAAACATCATTAGAACAAGGCCTTTTTTCTCTGTGGGGCTTGACCTCCAGGATTTCTTATTGTTTGTTTTCCATCATGAACAATCTGGCCGCGATCTTTAATTCTTTCCCCTTTATTGTATACTTGAGAATCATCTTTTTTTCATTTTAACTCTAATGAAAGGAAAATAGAACAGTGTTTTTTTTTTAAACAAAAACAAGACTAAATGATGTAAATTCCATATGCATAATGTTTCCAGAGCTGGCTTGAGTGTGTCTATGTGCACACACACATACAGAGAGAGAGAGAGAGAGAGCCTGGCATCTACATAAACATACAATGCTCCTTCCTTGTGCACTGAACCCTTGGGCGAATGTTGAGCTGACAATAGTGGCACTAATGCTAATGAATTCTGATTATTCGGATCAGTCATTAAACTAATAAGCCCATCTCCAAATTAGCGTGGCTGCTTCAGCCAGCGAAAATTTCATCAAATCGGCTTCATTATTTTAGACGTCGTGCACTTGGCAAGAGTGGCTGCGGGAGAGGAGAATGGGACCCTCATCTGATAATTTTATCACTCGACTGCCAGACCGTGAAAAAATTGGTGTGATGAAGTTTGTCCCCCCTTCCCTCGTTCTGGGGGGAAGAGGACCGGGCTGGGGGAGGGCGATGTTTGTGTGGATGTGGTTAGATTGCTCTCTTCTCTCTTAATTAAACCAAAGGCATCTTCTTTTCCTTGCGGTTCAACATAAACGGCCTTTCCTTCCCCCTTTCCGCCATCCACACACGTTCCTTCTCCATCCTCCATGTCCTTGGAGGGTTTGCGTGCGGGACCGAGACACCGCTCTCAGCGCAAACAAGACCCCCTCGCCTTCCCCGTCCCTTCCTCCCCTGGCCCTGTTTGCTTCTTAATTTGTGAAGAAAACAGAAACAGCCGAAACATATCCCCTGGTCACGCTTTAATTTCCACCACCACCCCTCCCTCGTGATGATTTAAGTTTTGTTAGCATTGCAAAATTAATCGAGGACCACGAGGCTCCCATGTGGCTAATGCGCCTCTGCCTTTCGGCTGACAGCTTTACCTCCCGACCCTGGAGTTGGCGGTGAGAGGCCAAAAGCGGACAGGAGAGACAATTCATAGCCTCTTGATAAAATAATAATAATAATAATAATAATAATCATCATCATCATCATCAACATCCCCCCCCCCCCGTAGGTGCCACCTTGCCATGGTGGGGGGGGGGCTTAACCATTCCGAGGAAAATCGCACAGAAACACTACAAACAGAGGCACAACTATATGGCCCAAATGATTCATTGGAACTTATGCCTCAAGGACCACCTCCCAGCAGTAAAGAACTGGTGGGATCACAAACCTGCAAAAGTATTGGAAAATGAGCATGCAAAGATACTGTGGGACTTCCGAATCCAGACTGACAAAGTTCTGGAACACAACACACCAGACATCACAGTTGTGGAAAAGAAAAAGGTTTGGATCATTGATGTTGCCATCCCAAGTGACAGTCACATTGACGGAAAACAACAGGAAAAACTCAGCCGCTATCAGGACCTCAAGATTGAACTTCAAAGACTCTGGCAGAAACCAGTGCAGGTGGTCCCAGTGGTGATGGGCACACTGGGTGCCGTGCCAAAAGATCTCAGCCGGCATTTGGAAACAATAGACATTGACAAAATTACGATCTGTCAACTGCAAAGGCCACCTTACTGAGATCTGCATGCATCATCCGAAAATACATCACACAGTCCTAGACACTTGGGAAGTGTTCAACTTGTGATTTTGTGAAACGAAATCCAGCATATCTATCTTGTTTGCTGTGTCATAATAAAATAATCAATATCATCATCTTGGTCTCCATGCAATCCTCATGGGCCACAGCCTTGCTTTGGCTCTCATGTCCCCCTCCCCAAACAAATCATTTTACTGTGTTTCTTCCCACCTCGAGAAAATCTTCCAGAACAGTCCAATTTTGGAAGACTGTCACCATTTGGGACTCATTTACACATAACCTCAGAAATGAAATGAAATTTCTTGCCCAAGAAATTGAATTTTCTGTGCAGAATGCTATTTCCGGTGCAGAACATTCCCTATGCAAAAAGGTCGTGTGTGAATTTTGTGCAAAAAGAAGACCTGATTTGCAAAAGTTCTTATTCATCCTGGTTTCTCAACAGTCTAGAAAAATGCCTTTTCAACGATTTGTTTTAATACTTTTGGATAGTATTTTCGTCCCTATCAGGAAGAAACCAAAGATAACGCAACCATAAAAGGAATGGTTGTTGTATGTTTTCCAGGCTGTATGGCCATGTTCCAGAAGTATTCTGGCCTGACATTTTGCCCACATCTATGGCAGGCATCCTCATACCTCACAACCTCTGAGGATGCCGGCCATAGATGTGGGCGAAACGTCAGGAGAGAATACTTCTGGAACATGGCCACACAGCCAGGAAAACATATAACAACCCTGTGATCCGGGCCATGAAAGCCTTCGACAACACATAAAAGGAATGGAGTCATATAAACAAAGACACTAGGTCTCATGGATTGTCCCGAGAGATATAAATCTTTGTGAGGTTTCCATCTGAGGTGGACTTCGTGTGGTCCTCAGATGTTAGATTGCAACTCTCAACAGCCCTACCCAGCATCCTAAAAGTGAGGGATGCTGGGTATTGCAGTTCAAACAAATCTGAAGGGCCACAGTGACTCCTATCTCCAGTCTACAAGGAGAAGGATAGAGATAGAAATGCGTCTCGATCTTGCTTTCTTCCGCATCCAATATATGAAGACATGTTCAACGAATGGCAAATCCATCAAAAAGAACTTCTTCCCGATTTGCACTGCCTGCTTTCAGCAGGTCTATCTATTCTCAGCTTGGAAAGGGCTGCATTGGCCATGTCTGCTCGTAAGGCGATCCAGGTTCACCGCTAAACTGCTCGAACACACAGGGGCTCCAACCTAAACTTTCTCTGCTCCAAGCCTGGGCCTGGATTCAAGAACCTGTCCATTCCCATTTCTCTCATACTGATTGTTTTAAATCTCAGGTTCTTTTCATTCTAAATATGAAAAAAACCCACTCATCTATGGCTTTTGGTCAATTCTTACCTAAAACAAACTGAAATGAAAAATTCACCCATCTCATTTTTATACACACACATTCAGGTGTATGGCTGTGGGGTCAAATCGAGGGTATTGCTCCCCGAATTGGAATCCTCCCTCAATGAAATTCCCCTTCATTTCCCAAATGTCTAGAATTGCAGCAAATGCAACCTTCAGAATGAAATGGGTTTTTTTAATTTGCTGTGTTTACGTTCCCTCGATCGCTTTGCTCGCCCCGTTTCTTTGGGTGCCTCAACAGTGCTGCGATAAAGGCTCAGCTGAAGTTTTCAAGTTGGGATGCATACGTGGTGTAAAATATTCATGGCTTTGGTTCTTTGTGGGCTCGAACCACACTGGAAACAGTTCAGCCTCTTGAATTTGGCATACCTGGCGAGTGAAAAATTAATTTAATTTGGAGGGGGTAATTAAAAAAAATGAATTGTTTGCACATTCCCCCAGATTAGAATCAGATTGGAAAGACTGCATAGTTTCTGTTAAAGAAAAATGTGGGATGTGTGAAACAGATATTGGGTTGTTCCTAGTCTATAGCCACCATGACTAGTAGCCGTTGATATGCCTTTATCCTCCGTGGCTTTTTCTAATTCCCTTTTTAAAGCTGTATAAGCTAGTCGTTGCTCTCACGCCGCGTGGCCAGAAACGAAGCCTGCCCGGTGTGAACACGTCCTTCCATTGTACCTGTCCCGAGTCTCTCCCCGATCCCTTTCGACGCTTGACCCCCACGATGTAATGTTAGAAGGAAGGAAAGCATCTCCTTTCCTGGGGCTTCCAAACCGGTCTCATATGCTGAAGTAATTGGTTTGAATAACTCCAAATGCCTCGGAGAAAGCCTCCCCAGTGACTGCCAGCCTTATCACATATGTGACTTTTGAGCATGGAAGTTCTTCACCAAGCCGGGTTCAAGTTCTTCTCTCCGATGGCCTGGAGGAGGGCAGGACATTTCGAGCATCCTTCAGGAAGGGCCAGGGAGACCTTTAGAAACTGACACCCAAGTTGGAAAGCCCTCGGATTCGAGGAGACAGGTACACCGGTAACCTTCTCAACCCCTCTTCCTGTCATCCGAGCACAGACCGAAGGCGAGCCTGAACTCTCCGCTCCTGCGAAAAGCCACACAATAGATCTGTGTCAACAGTGATTAACCATCGCTCGGCACACCATCCATTTGCCATTTCTTAGGCCCAAACATGCCAACGTTGGTAATCTAATCGCCGGGTGGCAGTGGGCCCTTCCAGGTTAAGTGTATTAGAAGACCTGCAGAAATGGCTCCTCTCTGGCAAGCGGCAGGCTGCAACTTCCTTACACAGACCGACTCCCCTTGCTTTCCCCACTCCCTTTCCCCAAAGAGCATCGGGGTCAGGACCTCCCCAGCATGGAACCGAGTAAAACACTAACAGAGAGAGACCAGAGGATATTGGAAACATATTCCTGAGGTTTGAGTGCTTTGGAAATCTGAGAAGAACGGCAGGCGTTAAGTTCGAGCTTTCGGTGCCGTGCAGGGTTTGGAGGCTTTTTTTTTTACACTGGGTTTAGCAGGAATTGGGATAAAGATATCAGCGAAGCCAAACAGGCTAAAGGGGTGATGAATGTTTTTGTTTCCCTTTTGGTAAAAGAATCCGTTTTGTGGAAAGTTCCACCAATAAGTAGGATGCGCCTGAAATGTATATTTAGATGTATAATTATGCTGTTTTTAATTTATATTTTAATCTTTATTGTAATTTTTAATCTTGGATGACTTTTAATTTGATGTAAACTGTGTTTGTGATGTATGTTGTAAGCCGCCCTGAGTCCCCTGATGGGTGAGAAGGGCGGGGTAGAAATGATGTAATAAATAATAAATAGAGGGATATGCATTAGAAATACAGTAGAGTCTCACTTATCCAACATAAACGGGCCGGCAGAAGATTGGATAAGCGAATATGTTGGATAATAAGGAGAGATTAAGGAGAAGTCTATTAAACATCAAATTAGGTTATGATTTTACAAATTAAGCACCAAAACATCATGTTAGACAACAAATTTGACAGAAAAAGTAGTTCATTACACATTAATGCTATGTAGTAATTACTGTATTTACAAATTTAGCACCAAAATATCACAATGCATTGAAAACATTGACTACAGAAATGTGTTGGATAATCCAGAACATTGGATAAGTGAGACTCTACTGTACCTAGAATCGTAGCACTGGAAGAGAAGAAGGCAAGCCAACAAGAGTGGGAAGTAATATAATAATAATAATAATAATAATAATAATGATAATAATAATAATAATAATAATAATATTCTTGTAACCCGCCTCTATCTCCCCGCAGGGACTCAGGGCAGCTTACAAATGCAAAAGAGTATACATACAAAAACATCAAATACCGATTTTTCATCAAATGAAAAATTAAAACATATGATTAAAATCAAACTATTAATAAGACAAAGTTAAAACACATAAATAAAAACATAATAATGGGCTGATACAACTCCACAGCCTAAGGCAGCCACCTCACTCTACCTAACGGACAGGCTGGCTTAATACTAAGCATATTCCAAGTGTTTTTGAGCATGCAATGCACCTTTAGTATATTAGTCCAGTAAGCCTTCCGGAAACCATAGCCTGGAATCAGGTTTGTATGATCATTTTCGTTTTGCGTATTATGGAGGCAAGACGAAGCATAGGTGCGGTTAGGTAACTTAAGACCCTTCACAGTTACAAGGTGGTGGCGGGCAAAAGAGCTCTGTGTATTTCTTCATGAGTTAAGCTTGTTTTGTAACTCATTCTTGGTTGAACCACCTGTGCACTTTATGCTTGGGGCCATGCTAAAAACCCCGTGTTTGGAAACTTTGCTCTATCATAGGTGTTTGGGATTGTTGTTGCCATTCTTCACTTCCTTTAATGATCCGAATGTGCCTTGAACAGGAAGGTCTCTGAGTCTGACCAACTTTTCCAGCTCTGAAACAGGTTTCTAGCAACTCTGTAGATTATCACACAACACGGCTAAAGCACTGCTATCCCACTTTAAATCCTATGTCTGCCTGATATGGAATGTGTAGTTTAAGGAGGCCCTGATCTCTCTGGCTGAGAATTTTAAAGGGTCCCCCCTAAACTACAAATCTCAGGATTCCACAGGAGGCAGCCATAGAATTTAAAGTGTAATAGCAGCGTTTTAACAGCGTTGTGCAATAATCTTCTCCTTCAAAAGGTCTGAAAACCTCCCACAGCACTAAGATGGGCATGTTCGCACTCTGTGCTGCAAGTATCTGAGTGTGATGTCTTCCACTATTCTGAAATGTGTTTGCAATTCTTTCTTTATTACTTCTGTTGCATGATGGTTCTGATGTAACCAACTTAGTCCAATCCAAATTTCTGAGAAGGTTATACCAGTTGAATACCGGCATGTCCTACAGCTGTTAAAGGCACAAGGAAGAGAACAGATAATAAAAAGGTGGGCAAGAAAAGTATGACGGGGATCACACAATACCCTTAGGTTACTCATGTGATACAAGTGAGGCATGACCAACAGGTTGAGCTCTCCAACATCACATGTGAAGAATCTAAGACACACACACCATTACCAACCTTTCGTTTTGAAAGCAATGATTTTGAGAAGGAAACTAGAAAGGGAGGCTTGATTTGCATAAAGAGCACAGAGTGTGAGAAATGCTCACATTCGGAGGACTAGAATATGACACCCTTCTCCAAAGGGTTTCCATATTCTGCCACCACTAAAAAGGCTCCATCAAATATATACATCAGACCATCAATGGGCAGAAATTTAAGCAAAGACTTTTCAGAAGTATGTAACAGCTGAACAAAACCATAAAGGACCAGAAAGTCCATTAGTAACCCCAGATCCAAATTATGAGCAATGGTAATCTTAGAACAAACTTCAACTGGTCGTGCTATATATACTGCTGTGAGGTGCACAGAATGAGACTTGTGCAATGATTCATGGTTTCTGGGCTGGTGAAAAAATATCAGAGAGATCATAGGTGGAATAACTGTGGACAAAAGAAAATAAAGAGCATATATCATTTGCCAGGGTTTTCCAGACTCAAAGGAAGAAGCCTTGGGTTGCTATGTCCCCTAGCTGCCTTTAAAAATGATTTTCTCTTTTAATCCATTATTTCCTGTGAGAACGCGCACTACGTGATTTCTGAGCAAAGCCCCTTTCAGATCCCATAAGGGGAGATGATATTTTCCAAATACCTGCTTGATATATGGCCAATCGCCATTTCCAATTTCCAATCGTTCCTTTTCACTTTTGCCCATATGCTGAGTCGAGCGGAGTCTGGAGATGACACGGATTTATTTTTTGAAGGCAGGAAGGAATGTACCAAAGTTGACTATCTGGGGAATTTGAGAAATGTCACTAAATCACAACCAAACCGAGAGGAGAAAGAAAGACCGAGGGATCTGGGAGGGGGCAAGGACAGGAGGTAAAGGCCTTCCCCCATCTCAGCCATAAATCAAACAGGGCAGCCATTTCTTTTACAGCTGTGAGGTGGAGATGTGAGAAGGAGAGGGAAAGCAGGCAGCTGGTCCCATCTGAGAACTGAGATGCACAAGACGGATTCACAAAGGTCTCCAGAACCAACCTCGCCAGCGTCCGCAGGGAAAACTTGGGAAGGGATTGCAAACTGCTGTTGCGGTCTTGTGCTGACACATGATCTACTGAGATGTAGCGAGAGAGCGCCGAGGTGGGGGAAAAGAGACACAAAAGGCATTTTAAAAGGCGTAGTGTAAGTGTGCGTTGAAGACGTGAGGAGTATCTGGAGACGCCAGCCGCCATTCCCAGCTCCACACCCTGTAAAACAGAGGCGGGGTGGACAGAAGGCCAATTGGAGACACTTGAAGCCAAAGTAGCTCTGGAGGACATGCGGGAAAATGGAAGTAGCTCACTAGGGCTTCCAGAGCAAAGGTCTTTCGCCTTGGCTACCTGAATAGATTTCCTCTGAAATCCAGAAGGCTCAAACAGCAGCCTGTAGTGGACAAAGAACCATATTGCATGTCACATCTGCTGAGTACCATTGCTAACAACAACAAGATAAATGCCATTTTTTTCTTGATGTTGCTAGCAATCTACACTCTCCATCCATGGAGTTTCAGGGTCTAGGAACAGCCACTGGGAAGTAGAGTTGTGCAATCTGAGCAAACCACGAGTTGTTTCATTTCCTGGCTTTTCAGTGAGGGCCCGATCTGTTTTTTGGGAGCCTCTCAAAGATGGGAGGGCATCTGTTTTCATGCTGGGGGTGCCAAAAAATCAGCCCATTCTGTGAGGGGGCTTCCCAGGCTCCCTTTCCCATCATTTTAGGCATAATAATAATAATAATAATAATAATAATAATAATAATAATAATAATAATAACAACAACAACAACAACAACAACAACAACAACAACAACAGACATTGACAAAATCACAATCTGCCAACTGCAAAAGGCCACCCTACTGGGATCTGCACACATCATCCGAAAATACATCACACAGTCCTAGACACTTGGGAAGTGTTTGAATTGTGATTTTGTGATATGAAATCCAGCATATCTATCTTGTTTTCTGTGCCATAATAAAATAATAAAAATAATAATAATAACTTTATTTATATACTGCCCTATCTCCCGGATGGGACTCAGGGCAGTTTCCAATCATAAAAACAACACAACATTACATAACAACATAATAACACATGATTAAGCAAAGTAAAATAATACAATTATAGCAATAAATAACACTTATATGACCTGATCAAGGGGACGGGAACCATAAACCCAATATATTAAAATGTATCTTTAGGCTAGAGAAATCTTGTGCAATATATTCAGGCCCAGAAATCGGCGGTATTCCAATCGGCGTTTAAACTGTTTGTTTCTACTCTAGAGGAGAGGAGAGCTATCCTCCCTGGACTACCTTTAAAATCCCCTCAGTCGTGCATCCCACTCACCGTCCCTCAGGTCCACAACTCCCAGTCTGTCCCACCAAATAAAAATATCAGGAAAATCAAGGAAAATCAAAAAGATTCAACTGTGATGCCGAATAGGGAAGGAGTAGCTGAGACTGGCTTCTACTTGCTTTCGTGTTGGGCAGGTTTTCATTCTGGGAGGGCCTTTACTGTTATGGGCTCCCAAAGTAATAATAATATAATATAATAATAAAACTTTATTTATACCCCGCCACCATCTCCCCAACGGGGACTCGGGGCGGCTTACATGGGGCCATGCCCAAAACAATACAATATAAACAGCATATAAACAGCAAAGTATCGAAGGTACCGAAAGAAACGGAAAAAACGAAATCCGCGCAAAACTCTATTGGAAAGGCTCTCTCCCATATCCTCACTTTTTTAAACCAAAAAGTGTAAGACTTGGGCAGGCTAGTCTGGGCCTGAGCTATATTTGGCTACAGTTTGTAACCAACACTTTGAATTGTGGTTCAACAAGGGACGTACATTCTCTTTTACGAGAGAACACATGGCATGTAAAATAATAATAACAACAACTGTTATTATTATTATTATCCCTCTAACCAGTTGGGGTCATCAGCCTAGCTGAAGCTTTTTTAATCTGGTGAAAATTCCATCCAGTTTCCCAAAGCAACAGCTGCAAAAACGGACAACACTAGTGACGGCCTCTTCGAAAATGAGATATCTCTAAAAGGCGAGGAGAAGGATTTTTGCAAAGAAAGAAAAGAAATCAAGACGGTGTCTGATAAACGCGGAGGCTTGGAGCCTGTGCTGTCAGCTCAGCCACAATTCGGAGGTAGCAAGGAGAAAAAGTGACCCTGGATTTATGGTGCCGATGCATCTCAGGTTGCACTGTAAGCATCACCCAAAGGAAGGCCTATCCAGCCCAGAGCTGCTCCGCTCTGTTTTCAGAGCAACACAGCCAGCCCATCCATTTCAGGGAGTATTGAATTCAATTATATATTGCGAAGAAAACAACATCCATAGGGCCAAATCTGGGCCTGGTGTAACTGGATGCAGCTCCGGACCAGATTGCTTGGCTTACAGCAGGAACAATACGGAGTCCCAATAATCCATTGTCTGTTCTCATGTCAAATTGATGGATTGCAGCTTCCTAATGTGGGATTGATGAATTATGACGCCCTAATGTTGGGACAATTGATTATGATTTATCTTTTTTCTAAGAGTATAGCTTGCGAAGCAGTTATTGATACCATCTGTGCATTAACGTCCTTTTTTTAAAGCAAAAAACCCTAAACTTCAAACCACAAACGCACACTTGCAAATGCACACACATCGCTAACAACAGCCATATAACGCTATTGTTGTTGCTGTTTTTTCCGCTTTTGTTTATGTGTTTACAAAAAAAGGGGTATTGACGCATTAAACAATGTTCATAGTAATCATTGTGGGTTTTGTTGGGTGCTTTTGTTGTGGTTCTGGTCTTTTTACTTTAAAGAGGGATATTGATGCATAGAAGAAAAAGAATAATCTTTTCTTTGGGTGCTTTGTTGTATTTTTTGTGTTCACTAAGAAGAAGGCTATTAATGCAAATACAGAACTCTCAAGCAACCAGCAAAAAAAAAAATCAAAGCAATTGTACTTTAATAAAAATCAAAATACAGGTATATAATATAGTAAAACTGCTATGTTAGTAATTTCTTTTAATGACTGTCTTTCAATATCAAATCCAAGTCAATACAATATAGTATGGTATAGTAAGGCATATGGTATTACGTAGGCCTATTTTAATAATAACTCTCAAGCAACCAGAAACGACATTTCTATTCTAAATGTATTTATCTATATCTATATATACATGTCAAAATATGTATGTATGTATAACTATATATGTATGTATGTTTGATCCACAAAGGCTCCTCCATGGCTTGATGGATCAGTTCTGTTGGATGAACGTTGTGTTTTTGTTTTGGATCAAAAGGACATGAATGCCTACAATGGATGGTGATGATGGTGGTTGTTAAACACTTGCTGTTTGAGATTAACCTATCTTTGTCAAGCTTTATAGACCAGGGTGAGCCAGAAGTGGTCGGATGAATGGCCAGCCACACATTCATTACAGGCTTTTGGAGACCTTGGAAAGACTAAACAATTTCTGCCATAACTACCAGACAACTGCTTT
The DNA here is from genome assembly GCF_035594765.1 of Anolis carolinensis. Taxonomy (NCBI): domain Eukaryota; kingdom Metazoa; phylum Chordata; class Lepidosauria; order Squamata; family Anolidae; genus Anolis; species Anolis carolinensis. Next base: position 8,012,948 of record NC_085847.1, read on the forward strand.
ATCCTTACCCCCCTGTAAGTGGATTCAGATCCAGCCGGTCAACTTGGAACCGCGCCGGGAGGAGGAAGAATCCTCATGCTTGGCTCCAAAGCTCAGACCAGGATGGGAGGTTGTAATCGTGACAAACAAGTCTGACGGGACTTCTCCCGTCTCAAATGTCATCGGGGAAGGAGACAGGAGACAGCAAAGCGACGACACCAGAGAGACAAAGGAAAAGCAGGCCAGGGCTTGAATGCCCAGACATGAGTGGACAGTCAAATGTTTTCAGATGGGACAGGAAATATCAATTCTGTGGCTGAGGACATCTGGCTTTCTAACTGCCCACCATGGAGGCCAGCTGGTTTTAATCAATGAGATTGCCTTGAAAGACTAGGCTGGATTCTAGCTGGAGAGTAATACACTGAGGCATCCTGCAAAGGGAAGAAGAAGGGAGTTGGAAGGGGAGAGGGCTTTCCCCCCTAAAATGAGTGATGTTGGGGTTCAAGTTTTCTTGGAATTTGTATCTCATGTTCTGGAAGGCTCTGCCTCTTAATCCTAGGACTTTTCTGGGCTCCTGTCTGAACGAGTCCAAACACTTCAATGGTCCATGTCAACCAAAGTGACACCTATAAGTGACATCCCAGTGTCATCCCTACTTGACGGCAAAGGAGGAGAACCAGTGACCATTGACATTATTGTTGGACTACAACTCCAAACAGAATGGTCAGTGGTAAGGACCAGTGGGAGATGTAGTCCAACATCTGGAGGGTTTATAATTGACTGAGGCCCCTTCTACACAGCTGACTAAAATCCCACATTATCTGCTTTGAACTGGGATATAAATCCAAATGCTGAACTTACTTGGTTTTATCTTGTTTTTAATTATGTTGGTGCTAATCCATGAAATATGTAGTATTTGAAGGGCATATCCTGACATTGATATTTGCAGCATTTTAATGTTTTAATGATTTATATAGGGTTTTAATGGCATGTTTTATATTGTATTTGATGGTCTGGCTTTTGTGTATTTGTTTGTTTGTCTTGCATGCGAAAGACCTATGGTCTAAGCATTAAATAAATTTGGATTTGGGATATAGGGCAGTGTGGACTCAGACAACCCAGTTCAAAGCAGATATTGTGGGATTTTCTGCCTTGGTATTCTGGGTTATATGGCTGTGTGGAAGGGCCCAGAGTGAATGCTGGAGATAGCTGCTGTCGTTTTAGTGATTCCATAGAAGAGAGAAATTCAGCAAGGGGTTGGAAAGGTGGCTGAGGAGCATGGGAGTTGAAGTACACATAAGAAATGCAAGACAAAGTGAACTTCCTGTTTGTAAATTGCATGCCCAGAAGTAAATGGGGCTACCTGGTTCTTCAAAACAGGAATGGGGAAGGGGGAAATAAAATAGTCCAAAGGTGTTACTCAGGTGTTGGGAAACCCTGATGAGAAGAAACCTGGACTGATGAGAATCTGGCCATTTTTGTGCAGAAAAGAGAATTTTAGGCACAGAAAGAAAATTCCTACACCGAAAATGTTGTTTTATGCACGAAAGGAGTCCCCAAATTTTAGGTGCAAGAAGCAGCATTTCCACACCAAAAGACATTTCTGTGCAGAAATACTATTTTTCTACAAAGTTTTTTTTTTATCCAGAAAATATCACGTAAAAATTTCATGCTGAACAAGTTCTCAAAGTGCTGCTCACAATCTTCAAAAACAGGACCATTTTCAGTTTCTTCCAGCACTGTATAAATTTAGTTAAAATCGTGATAAAAGCAGAGTTTTATTTGTTGCAAAATGATAGCCAATCAACTAGAAAGAAAATATGGAGGATGACTACAATATATGACAACTGCAGCAAGGACTGTCTAGGCGCAGAGATGGAAGGGACCAGTCATCCTAATGCAAGAATGGCTGGCAAAGACATGGGAACTTTATTTCCGAATTTACAAAATCTGATTTAAAACCCCTATATTTCTGAACAAAAATACATTTTAAATACAATTTTCAGGGACTCTCTTGCAGCAGGAAGAAAATTGTAAAAAAAACCTTCCTTGCTTTCTCAGAGAACAAACACAGTAAACAATTATATTCTTCCACTTTGAGTCTCCTTTGAGAGAGAAAAGGCAGGATATAAATACTAATACTAATTCAGAACCACCACACCCATTAGTGGTTTGTTGTTGTTGTTATTGTTTTTATTGTCAATCGAGTTCCTCACTTTCTCTGCTCTCCAGAAAGCCGGTGAGGAATGCACATCTCCTTTCAATCCTTTGGAGTGACAGCTAGCAAGCTGGCTTGACATCCAGGATCGGCTTCCCAAAACTAGTGACAAAGCCGACACAAAGCAAGAGGCCAAAGGTGGAATGAAAGGAGAGGCATCGACAAGCCAAGGAACAACATTCCAGGGCATGACGAAGGGAAACAAAGCACACTGAATGAACTGGCTCACACAACACAAATGTTTTCACTCTTAAGCTTAGTTCCAAAGCCAGGGTCATTCTCATTGACTGTTGCTCTTTGACAGAAAGCAACGGGGAAACCTGTACAGAATGGGCCTCGGCCTCCCAGAGGGTGAAATTTCCGACAGAAAAAAAATCAGATTTTCATAGTAATGTTTTTTTTTAATTTTTAGATGGCATTAATTGTAAAATGCACACGCACTTCAGTACAATCAACAGAGAATATATAGGGTTGTTGCATGTCTTTCGGGCTGTGTGGCCATGTTCCAGAAGTATTCTCTCCTGACGTTTCTCCCACATCTATGGCAGGCATCCTCAGAGGTTGTGAGGCATGGATAAACTAGGCAAGGAAGGTAAATATATATCTGTGGAGAGTCCACAGATATATGATAAATATAAGGAAGGTATATTTACCTTGCCTAGTTTATCCATACCTCACAACCTCTGAGGATGCCTGCCATAGATGTGGGCGAAACGTCAGGAGAGAATACTTCTGGAACACGGCCACACAGCCCGAAAGACATACAACAACCCTGTGATCCCGGCCATGAAAGCCTTCGACAACACAGAGAATACAGTAGAGTCTCACTTATCCAAGCAAAATAGGCCGGCAGAAGCTTAGATAAGCGAATATGTTGGAGAATAAGGAGGGATTAAGGAAAAGCCTATTAAACATCAAATTAGGTTATTATTTTACAAATTTGACAGAAAAAGTCATTCAATACGCAGTAATGTTATGTTGTAACTATTGTATTTACAAATTTAGCACCAAAATATCACGATGTATTGAAAACATTGACTACAAAAATGGCTTGGATAATCCAGAGGCTTGGATAAGCGAGGCTTGGATAAGTGAGACTCTACTGTATACATGTATGTGTGTGTGTGTGTATTCCTGTATGACAGTGGGTTCCTATGGTCATTGGAGCCTCTTTCATAGGATTCTAGAATTCTATGAAATGACGCAAAGGTGTGAAAGTAAAGTATGATGGGGATCACACAAAATACCCTTAGATATATATGTGACCCATGTGGTCTCTTTGAACACTATGATTCTATTTCTTGCTACATCTTACTAATATCTCCTTTTTATCCACAGCCTGAACATTGGCAACCAAAGAGATTGCAGCTCTCTTCTAATTTCATCAATGGAACATGACACGTTTTTGTGCCAGGGGAAAGGCCTGCGATGCCGTCCTCCCCATCAGGCTTCTTGCGGCTCTATAGCAGGAGATGGGGAGCAAACGTTTTTCTTGCTCCTGCCGCGGCTGCTTCCCCGAAATCTCAGGGCTTGCTGACTGTGCCACCTGCAGGGCTCTGCTGAGATAATGCAGAGAAACAGGCAGCCGGGTTGGATCACAGGCAGGAATGAATGACAGCCAGGACGGTCAGTAGGGAAGAGGACGAAGAAGCAAGACAAGTTCCCAAGGTTCTAAATTTGAATTTTGACTGAATTGTCCTTTAAAAAAAAAAAAAGAAGACCATGTTTAGGCAGAGGACTTAAAAGGAGATCATTTTATTCTTAAATCACATTTAGGCAGCCTTACCTTATGGAAGACGTCCAGACATCATGTCCCAAGCAGGGATTAAACTAACACATTTGACAGTTTTACTTTCTTGTATGCTTGGCTTGAGTAAAATCTCACATCCTCTGCATGAGAAAATGTGGAAACCTAGTTCCGTTCCTATCACAAATAGAAACAGAGTGGTTGTCTTGTCTGTCCTTACATTTCGACCACTCAGATGTTTCTCCTACTGGGTTGTTGTATGTCTTTCGGGCTGTTTCTCCTACTGTTTCTCCTACTGTTTAATTTCTTTGGCATTTCCTAAGTTTGGACAAATTATTCTTTTTTTGATGACAGCTTCCAGAATTCCCCAACCAACTTGTTGGCTTGTTGAGGGATTCTGAGAGTTGTAGTCTAAAAAGGAACTTATTTGAAACTCTCAAACTACTTATGGCTTTTGCCATTGGATGAGAATTGGGGAGCAAAACTGCTGGGTGTTTCCAGATGTGTCGTGCCAGATGTTTGGAGACACTTATTGCATTGTCCTTCATCTTCTTCTCCAGGTTGTCCAGTTCTTTCCATCATCAGTTTCCAGATTCCTCCTTATTCTGTTGGCCTTCCTCCTGGATACATTCCCTTTTCTCCATACCCTTCTTCAAATATGATCCACGATTCTGTGAACTCCTTATAGAATCATAGTTGGAAGAGATCCCTAGGGCCATCCAGCCCAACTCCATTCAACTGGAGACGGAAGTCCAGTTGAGTCTGGAAAAGAGTGGTATTATTATTCCTCATAATGTGGGCACTTTTCTTCTGTGAATGTACCCAAAATGTTTATTGGCTTGTTTAGCAGCTGTGTTGAGGCTGCCTTGACTTGTTGCCCCCTTCAACCCACTACCTTCCCTTAACACCGTGCTGTGTTTTACAATCCTGAGAAAAGCCCTCTCCCTAAGCCCTCGGCAGCCTTCCGAATCACGAAGAGCAAGGCAATTAATCCCACGGCTGGCCAGGTCTGCTGCCGACTCCATCCATTTTTACAGCCCTGCTTAGTAGCTGGGGCTCCGGCAATCCCCTTAAAGCCAGAAATGGTGGTCTCCGGGGTGTGCCCCATGCCTCCCCGCTCCCTCTCCGTCCCTCCCTGGGAGCCAGGCCATCCCATGGCTCTACGTTGGTCACAGGGCCTTGGGGAAACGTTGAGAACGGGATAGCCTTTCCTTATCTAATGCTCCTGCTTTGTCCCACTGGCACGAGCCCTGCCATTCCCACAAGAGGAGCACTGCCCTGCAGCAGAGCCGGAGGGTAACTCGAGAAGATGTGACCAATCTTGGCTGGGATCGGTTTGAGGCTGAGAGCGCTTCAGCAGCATTTCGCCAAGCACGCCAGGGCAATGTCCTGCTGTGATTCACAACACGCTTTCTGTTTCATAGGGCACGGCAAAAACTCCTCATAAAATCATAGATTGGAAGAGACCCCCAGGGCCATCCAGTCCAACCCCATTCAGCCATGAAGGAACATGAATTCAAATCCTTCCTGATATATGGTCATCCAGCCTCCTAGGACTCCTAGGAAGCATGTTCCATTACAGAACAGTTCTCACCATCATGAAGTGCTTCCTAATATTCAGGTGGAATCTCTTCCTGCAAAATGAAAGCACGGTGCTCCCAAAAAAGGCCTCTGCTCCCCATGAAACCTTCTATGGTCCTAAAATGTCTAGCATTGGCAGGGACATAAAACTTCAACTGACGGTTGAGAAACAGAGCTGAGGCTTTCAAAGCTATAGAGACCTAGGAACTATGGAAATATAACAAACAGAAGCCTTCTAAGAGTAGCAGAGTTGCAGTCTCTAACTCCATTAAAAGTTTGAGGGATTAGTTAAATGTTCATGGGGTGTGGGAGAGGAATCCTTATTTGTGGGCGACTACTTCATCTTGCCCCTTTCCACGAGCACATAGCCCATCGATAGCTAAAAGAGTCAGAAAGCAGGCAATGTGAATGATCTCTTTCCGCTCAAGAACATGGAAAGTCACTGCCATTATAAGGACTTGGTGGACAGCTCTTATAAGGCAGCTCTCAGGATAAACCCTATTAGAGAGCTAGGCTAAAATGAACAAAATGAATTTCAACAAGGAGAAATGTAGGATACTTCACTTGGGCAGAAAAAACGAAATGCACAGATACAGGAGGGAGCAACACTTGGATTACTAGCTCTTTGAATCCCTTTCCTTTTAGCCTGCTTCTCTTGAGAAATCAATTAAAAATGTCACTGCTCTTTGTCTCAATTGGGGAGGGGGGGCTTGAACCATGCGGTTTGTATTGATGTCTTTGTTTATTTAGGAGACCTACATCCTGTGTTTTGATCAAACGATTTGCACAACGAGTTACAACGGAGTATATAACACCACACTCACGCACACACGCATAGACAAAGTAAGGATAGATGGATTGTGCCACTTTCATTTTCTTCCACTTTCTGACGGATTGATTGATTGAATGATTCAATTTGTTTGAAGCCATTTCGCGTTCAGTTTGTGGTTTTGGAAGCGTCTGCCCGAACTTTCCTATTTATTTTGTAGACATTTTCCCGGCGATGCGCATTTTTGTATGGTATGCGTTTTGCAAGCAGTTTTTCTGAGTTTGAATATTTTATACACGTTTCATTATTTTCATCTTTTATTTCCTTTTTTTGTCGCCATTTAACAGGCCCATTTTCATTTTATAGCTATTTTGTGCAGAAAGGCTGCACTGCAGAAATGTGAGGAATGCAAGTACTCAACTACTTTCTTGCTTTTGTATAGGGTGCGATCCTCCACTGAACTTGAAGGGAACAAGGAACGAGGGCCGTGGTATAAAACATAATCAAATCAATTTAAAAGAACTGAAGAGAGTCACAATGCCCACACTCACTTTTGATAGAAGGATTGCAACATCTATTTAAACTAATAAGGCAGGGAAGGGAGACACCAGGCTTCATCTCTGAAGGGCTGATATACTGAAAGGCTCCTGGCTGTCTTGAGGGCCTCTTATCGAGCAAGCAAACATCTCCTTCCATTCTATTCCTCCCCAGACACCATTTCTATTGTTCTCCCTTCTTTTGCCTCTAAAGCCCCTGGTGTAGTGGGCAGATTAGAACAAAAAGTCCACCAGCACACAGCCAATCCATCTTCTCCTGGGGCCGTCCTTATTGTCTTTGACTCAGACTGAGTCACCTTGTCCCATAATTAAGTCTAACTAACTACCTAAAATATGTAATTTGTTAAAGTGTGGAAATAACTGTGCTGCCAATCAGGCAATATATGGAGTTTGCCATATTTGGGGGCGAAAGGTATCCGACCAATTAAGAGTCTAACCAATTAATTAATATTTTCCCCAAGCTCCACTAGTCATGATCGGGATTGTATTTCTTCAGAGATTCAGAGGTTCCCCATCCATGTTCCAACATGTCAAAGCGTGGCTGTGAAGATGTGTCAAGTGTGACAATACCCCACTACCACCACCACGTAGTATTTTCCACCTCTCCTTATCTCATAGCCCTTTAGTTCTCGGAGCAGCCCACACAGCAAAGTGAGGGACCATGGCCTGGAGACTATCACAAATTCACCCAAGGAACCTGACTTTTAATAAAGCGTTCAAGCTCCTCCCCAACCTTCCCCCCCTTCCAACACCCCCCATGCTGGCCTCCCATGTTACAGATTAAAACAGCGGTACATCTGGCATTTAGTGAGTGTCAAATACTTGTCTGAAACCCCCCCAGAACAAAGAGATCCTGGTGGCTTTCCTCTGACTTGCTGATAGGTCTCCAGCAATTGTTCAAGGGGTCAAACTTAGAAACTGTCAACAGCTCCCTAATGTATGCTCTTACCCAGAGAACAGGGGTCCCAGGTTTTATAGTCTAATAGGTTCGTTAATCAGAACACACACAGGCTAAGAAAGCCCCTGTTTGTTTTCTCTGACAGGTTTGGCATTTTCCTCCGGGGAGCTGGGAAGCTTTAAGTGCATGAGGCTGTCCCGACTTAATTGGACAAGAAAACCAGTTTGGACAAAGTAAGACATGTCACGGAAGCAGCTCGAGCCCCT